>NW_015090922.1:31440165-31613829 GCF_001431845.1 Calidris pugnax | reverse complement strand
CCATTGGGCAGGCCAAGAAGTAAAAGACGAAGGATTACCCGTGTCAGAAACAATAATCCTTTCAACTGTGTGCACAATTACAGCTTTACTTCTGCCTGCTGGCCTCTCAACAAAATTGTCCTGCTTATGGCTTTTTTTTTCCCCCCCCCCCCCCCCCCCCCCCTTTTTTTTTTTTTAATCTGTGCTCTAGGATTTCTTTTTTCTTTAAAAAAGAAAGCTCTATTACCATTATTAAAGTGACCTGGAAAGCTAGCCTGATATTTTTTTCCCCCCCTTCCTCTTTTATAGATTGGATCCATTGTATTTACATGGGGTTTGTAAAGCTGTTTGTCAGTTAAACAAGCTCTCAAAGCCTTCAGCACAGAGGTTATTAGAGGTGAATAATGTGGATTTAAAGGATTTAGTAATTCATTCTAAATCCCAGCTATACTTTTAAATGCATTTTTATTTTTTGCTTTTTTTTTTAAAAAGGAACACTTTTAAGCATTAGGATGCAGTCTGCTGAGCTAAAACTATATTTTATTGATAATTGCGTGGATAATCTGGTTTGTCTACTTTACAACTGCAGTGATCAGAAAAAGATTCTGAGCTTTTTCAGTGATCACCAGTGGCTGATATTCTGCTCAGTCAGAAATGAATGTAAATAATCTGGTAATTGGCAAGCCAACAATAAAACTGACCTTGCAGAATTGTGGCGTCTTTAAATTCAATAAGTTGATGTTTTTATTTTAAGATGATTATGTTCTTTAATGTTGCTGTGCTGTCTTGGGGTTTAACTGTACAGTACTGCTTCATAAAAACAATTCTGTTTTTATTGAAGCAAGCAATATATTTATTAAAATGAATCTCTCAATTAAAGCAACCTCAATTTTCTATCTCAAATTATATGGTGTGCTGTTTATTTTGATATATTCCAGAACACAATTTGAAGCAGTTTTTAATTTGTTAAATAATGTCACGGTGCACGAATATAGGTACTAGCGAGAACTTTATAGTTGAGTAGGGCTCAGAGTTACCCTTTGGAAAATATATTACTTGTAATTCTAGTAACTAATAGAATTACTTTCTTAAGTGAAAAAGAAAAATCTAAATTAAAAAAAAAAATCCTGAGTGTTAGTATTAAAAATTCCTAAAGGTTCTTAATAATTGTACGACCTGCTTTAATATTACTCGGTGAACTTCAGTAGTAAGAAACGGTAATAAACAAGCAGTTCTTAAGGTAGACCAAACTGTTTATTATGATAATCCATCCTTGAAATCATGTTATGTTCAAGAGGGAAGGCTGCAATTTTTAATCTCAAAGGGAAAATGAGGTGTTACAGTTCATCACAGATTCTTTACTTATTATTAAAGCTTTACTGGAAAACATTAAAAAAACAGTACCAACAATTCTTATTAAAAGACTGTGTGCAGTCTCTATATAGGCAAGGTCTGTTTACTAACAGGCCAACAAATGCTAAGTATTATGCTCAGTTTTGGCCAGCTAATTGGCTTGCAGCATGTGCGTGTTCATTCCAGAGATTTTAATCCTGAACATAACGTTAACTATTCAGTGTCTGATTTGTACTGTTGCTGTTTTACTAGCTTTCTAGATGAGGTGAGTTAGAGGTTAAACGGCGTGGAGGAGGACTGACTCATGTGTGCCATGAAATGTAAAAATACCCATACTCAGAGCTGAGATTTCAGATGTTCTCTCCGACTTCAAACAGTGCTCACTAGTGGAACCGAAAAACTTTCTGGAGGTCTTTGTCCTTTCTGGAGGTCACATGGAATCTATACTGTTGCAATTGACTTAAGAAGTTATGCTTAAATTATTTTTTTTTTTTAAATAATCTAATTTCAAGGAACTAAAAATGTTACAAAAACTACTGCTACAATAACTGCATTATGTAATATCTAGGTTAAATGTAGCTCTGGGAAGGAGTAATAGATGCAGGTATTTGTATGGAGAGAGCTTGTTTACTCTTGTTACTCTCGTTTACTAGCTGAGTTCTTCATTATAACCTCCGCATGTGTAGTACACAGAACCTCTGCACTAATGTGTTAATTTCATCTTCCTCTGGATGCTGATATTTTTGTATGACAGACTTAACCACTGAATGCTAACTTTGTTCTGCTGCTGCAAAAATACTATATGTTTTATTAATAAATTACAATTTTGTTCATATCCTTTATTCTTGCATTAATAAATGTTTTACTTACAGAAGTTTTTGAACTAGACTCAGATGGTCTTACTCCCACAATAATTACTAGTTCTGGCCTGTGGAAAAGTGATTATGGTAACTGAATTAGGAACCAAAAAAAAAAAATCCAACCAAAAAAATCCTATTATCTGTGTTTAAAAAGTACACAGTGAACTAAATAAAGATGGAACCCATCTTAGTGAATTACTTATGCTCTCAAAATGATGCTTGGCCACTCACTAAACTAAGAAAAAGAAAAATCTTTTTATTATCTCCCTTTTTTATCAGCGATAAAAATTCTGCTGTTTTCCTTTTCAACTGAAATTTTGGAGAATTTGAACTACTTTAAGTACTTTTAGCTGTAATGACCCATTATTTAATGTCAGGGATTAAATTTCTCACAGTTGAAGTAATCTCAAAGATATTTACAATGGTTTTGGTTTTGTTTATCCAGCACGAATCACAAATACAACAGATCATGACTCTCTGAGTATGGATAATTCTCTATTTTGTTTCCCGATACATTAATGGGTTTATTTTTGTGCATGATGAAGAGATTATTTCATGATAATTTACATGCATAAGTTTCTTACAGCACAACACTTCTAATTTACTACTTAACTTCATCACTTAAATGCTTCTATAGTTCTCATTTAGCTTTGATTATAGAATTAGAATGGTGTATGTCAGATACACCCAGCAGATATAAGTGGATATATTTGACATAAGAAGATTATATGTGTCATGCTGGTATTCACTACATATGTACTTTGGCATTTACTTGGTTATTTCGCTTAGAAAACACACTGTAGTAAGAGATGGAGGGAATGTTACTTATGCATTGCTATCTGCAGACTCTCTTCTATTATCAGTATGTGTATTTGGAAGAACCTTCAGGAATCAACTTCTCTGTTGTCACTAGCATTCTTAACAACTACCTAAAGCTAGTTTGTATGTAAAAATTAACTTCTATGTATGGTTACTATTGTCTGTGTTCACTATATTGACAATGATAATACCATCTGCTTTGTCAGCCTCCTCCCCCTCTGTAAAATCTCATTAGATAGTCTGTTTTTCTTAACTATGCAAAACACTTGTGAAATTCCACTGGAGCATATTTAATCCTCGAAATGCATGCTAATGTAGTTAATGAAAGATTTTGCAATTTCAAAATTATTCCTGAAACGTTATACTTTCTGCAGTTTCTTTCTGTAATGTGTACAAGTGGCTGTGTATGCCAACTTCTCATTCTTTGTTTTCGCTTAATCTGTGGTGTGGTCACTGAGTAAACTGTATAAGTGATGCGCTTGTTTTTATTTGGAAGTAGTTCTTACTACGCTATTTTTCAACAAAATCTGTATAGCTGTTGTCTGTTTTGGTGAGTGGTGTTGAATCACTGGAAATACTTAGCAAGACATTAATGGAAAAAGATTTTCTGTTTCCTTAATCGCCACCTATATGTGATAGTGGTATCATCTTCTGTGCTGGATGAGATGGTGGCAATAGCTTGAAGTACTTCAAGAAAATATTTTGACTTGAGAAAATGGTGGAGGAGTGTAAATGTGAGTTGAAAGACTGTCTTTAATTGATTCCTGCTGTTACCTTACTGTTGGTGACAAATTTATTCACGGTCATTTTGAGTAAGGAAAAAAAAACAACCTTAGGTGTACGTGTTAGCTGTCTTAAAAGTAATCTGTGAAGTGTGTTTGTGTGTGTGTATATATATGTACATAAATATATATTACTACAGCTGTTCCTGTAAAAACAAACAAAACATAAGAAAGAAAAACCCAAACAAAAGCAAATTTGTTACAAAGTTGTCATTGTGAAAATGGGTATTTGGTCATGATACATTAATTGAATAAATGCTGGGAAGTGTTACTGCTAGAAAGCATATTCAGTGTAAGGTAGGGTAAATTGCCTGTTTAAGTTATTTCTATTCTCCTATAAAATCTTTTCGATTAAGTTTCTGAGAGAGTAATCTCAAAGCTACCTATCTGTGAAGTTCTACTACGAATTTTGTTTTCTTTATTAAACACAAAACTACCTAACTGAAAGTATACAATCTTACCTTCTTAAGTTTTAATATGCTATATTTTGTTTTCCAGTACCTCAAGTGGTTTTATTCTTGTTTCAAGTTACAGGCTGTTAAAACATCTGATCAGCCGTATCTAATGTTGTTTATGATTATCTAAAACTAAGCTTAAAGCAATTCAAGCTGTTTCTAATAAATGAAGAAATATTTTATGTATTACCAGCATCATAAAACAATATTCCTTTAAAAAGAAAACAATAATAATTTGCTAATTTTGGTTGGTAAGTGAAAGCTTTTGATGGGTTCAGAGCCTCGTATTCTGAGTATTTATGACACGTTTTGTCAGCATAGTGCTATTCTGTATCTTCTATGGTACTCTTTCTGATTTAAGTTTGCATATAAATATGTTTCAGTTAAATGCATTAACTGCTTTCCTTCATCAAAACCATGCATGAAAATAAGTACTCCATTTTAATTGTAACTTTACGGAATTTATCAGTATTTAGGGGCAATGTTAATCTTGCTCACAAAGAGTACTCATGTTTAACAAACAACGTCGTGAGTGTCATACACATTCATCATGCCTTGGTTTGAATGCCTTTCTCTTCTTGCTGCAGTTTCTTTGCGTCTCTCCATTACTTCATTTCCACAGTTAGCACTTCAGCTTGTAGCTCTGTGAGATTAAGTTACCTCCCAAATGATCTTGGAATAGGACTATTATGATCTGAAGACATAGAAGGTTCCCTCCAAAATGGCTAAACTGAATGTCAACATTGCTCCTTAAGATAAAATTACCAGATGTTCTCCATTATAATGTCCAATTTTCAGCTACTTCTTAACCTTGACATATTTGAACCACTTGAACCATGCAATCTTGGTCTTCAGCTGCTTTTTATTTGGTGGGGAAATAGTATGAAAATGACGTGAGCGAGCAGGAAATGCTGCTCTCCATATTTTTAAAAAGTAAACTAAAACACCAGGACATTTTGAATCGTATTTTTACAATGCTTTAGTTTGCTTAATGTTTTTTAGTATCCAGTCTGGAAGGTGATTTGGGCTTGGGGGAGGGTAAATATCATGTACAGTTTTCGTGAAAATCCACTTACAGCTGGCAAAATTATATCTAATACTTAACTGGGCTGTAAAATAAAATACTGTAACTGGAAAAAATATAAATAAGAGAAGGGCTAAGCTTTAAGAATAGCTTGTTTTGACTTTTTTCCAGTGATAAGTAACTAGCTCTGCAAATTCAATGTATAGTAAATCATTGGAACATTTGTTAATAAGATAGTAGAATAAATTAGTTTTTAATTGAGCAAAATAATTGTTTAACCAAATGGATATGCTTTCTTGATAGATTTGGATATTTTAATCAAAGAAGATTTTTTTCAAATTCTTCTCTAGTAATGAAGGAAAGAAAATTTTTTTCATCAGATAAATTAGAACTTGCCATGTCCTACTTTCAGGTTTCAAAGGAAAATACAAAACCTGCAGTAATAGTATGAAATGTAGTACTACTGGACTCCCCCCAAGTTCCTCAGATTTTTAACTTGCATGGAACGTTTCTTAAACACTGTGTTTCCTATACACTGTAAAAATCAGATACTTCTTTGCAACCTCTTATTAATCAGCAGCTTTGAGTCTTCTGCATCGTTTTATTTTTCCTTTACTACTTTTGTTCTGGGAGTAGGGAATGATGAGACGTAGAAGGACTGTAGAAGCACCTGGTCTGCTTGGGAAATAGTTGTTCTGTGCATGAGGAATACAAGCTGGTTTTATCAAGGAATTTCTGGTGCAGTGGAGTTGTTAGCTAGAACACCAGATAGAAATTTTGTCAGCTCTTGGGAGTGTCAGTTGCTGCAGCGTAATTACTAATATCCCAGAGTAGGTGCAAACAATAGGATTTAGAGCAACTTTTTTTTTTTCCCCCTAATACCTTTATTTCTGCTTAAACACCATCAGTAACAAAGATCCTCATGTACAGAGTCCCCGAACATATACTGTCTGTCTCTTCAGAGTCTGTGTTTTGGGCATTCTTCAAGGAAAGCCAACGAATGTCTTTCTGCAGGATCTCACTTGTGTTTTCTATACATGCTGGAAGCATAAGGCCTGTACGGTTAGCAAGCTGGGAGTGGTGGGGCAGAGAAACGGGCAGAGAAGGAGAGCAACGTGGTGTAACTGGTTGGAACTTGAGCAAAAAACCCCCAACTTCAGCACTTGAGCTCCACTAGATACTCTTAATTCTTGGCTCTTTATTAATATTGTTGGTATTGTATCCTTCCTGGTTCCCTCCATTGTTCTTAAAATGTAAAGGATTCTGTCTAGGTGGTGCATAGAATGCTTTTGTGTTTACGTATGTCACAAACATGTTCTTCTTGAGGTTGTTTTTTGAGTTCTAATTTTGAGTTTGTGTAGGAAGATTTGAGCACTGAAAAAATTTATCTCTTCTTAAAAAGAAACAGGAAAATAATTGTGAAATACAGTGAGTAAAAATGTTAGACATACAAAAATCTATTGAGTATAGAGATAGGTTAATGTTGTGGAAGAAGAGACTAACTTGATGAAGGAAGATGAAGTATTTGATTGCTTTTTCTGTATTGTTGATGGTAGATGCAGTTAAATTTAGCACGGGTCACCTTTACTTAATTTTTAACATATTCTCTAATTCCAAAATGTGTGAGTTGGATACATTCAAAGTAATGTGGTCTTAGATTGGTCAAACTGATTTGTGAACCACTGCTGTTTATTTTTCTAGCAATTCACTGGGGGTAAGGTGAATCCTAGATGATTAGACAAGTGCAGAGAAAGAAAAGCTGTAAGAAAGGACATGGTAATAGTCCTAGTTTTGGCTCTGTACAAATGTTAGAAGCAGCGGTATTCCTGAACACAAGTGTGTTATTTGTAGGGATACACAAGGCGATGAAGAAGAGTGTGGTTGAGTGAGAGTATGGAACAAAGAGCATGAGAAATACTGAGTTAAATGTGATTTAAAAAATTGTCTTTTGAATCTGTCAGGTGTATCTCGTTCAGTCTAGCTGGCCTGGCAGGTAAGAGAAGCAGTAGCCTCTGATACAACTGGATTCTGGTAAAACTTTTAAGACTGTCCAACTAGAAGGCTCAGTCTACACTGTGCTCCTGAGTTGAGGTCTGCTGGTCACTACTGTCCCTACCTAGTCCCTTCACAAGAGTCAATTGTTTTTTCCTGTGGAGTTCTCAGCTAGGACTTTGAGATGGCAGTCTGAGGGAACTGAATATTGACAGTGATCCATCCGTGCAAAAGCTTGGAAATCATTTGTTAAAGCAGTAGTTGGCTTAACCTATGATAATTGATTACTGATTACTCAATTAAGATTACATCTTAGGTGGGCTTCTGCAGACTTCTCAGGCAGCTTGAATCTCTTAAAACGTTCAAGAATAACTTGGTGGGATGAAAAGTACGCTTAGAAAGCAATTAAGCCATACTAAATGCTTTTAAAGATGGAATTAAAATTGACAACTCTCTTGAAATTAGTGTGCCTGAAGTCAAAAATGTGGAATTTGTTACATGAATGTAGAGCAATATGTTGTTGTAGGGGGACATAAAAGTTGCATATAAATGCAAAACTGGGGAAAACTGGTAAGGCAGAAGTAATGGCAAAGAGTTAACAAAATGTTGAACCAAATGTAAGAACTGAAATTTTGAGGGAGGGAAAGAAGCTGGGATGTGATAAAAGGAATGTGGCTTTTAAGATATAGTTGTTCTCAACAACTTAACCTTGTTGAGATCTCAGTTGAAGTATTGCCTTGTACACGGATCCTGCTTTAAGAAATTAACAAACTGGAGTTTTAGAAAGAATACAAAAAAGTTCAAGATGCTAATGCATACAGTTTGGAAAGAAAAGATGGGGCTGAGCTACCTTGGAACAATTTATGAAGGCTCTTTAGAAGGAGAATATTCTGGGAGCAACTGGAAAAGAAACTGGCTTAACGTTTAACAGAATGTATTGCAGTTTAAGTCAGCAATTTCTCAACTGGAAGCCATAATTCTAAGTAGTGTTCAGACAACAGGAATAAAGTTGCAAACTTTAGAGTACAAATTCCTGCCTTTTTGCTTAGTATCATAAATTGTTCTATTTAAATTTTTTATCCAAATAATTTTATCTTAAAAATCGATTATTTTTTCAATCATAATCCAAGTTAATAAAATATTAGAGGTTGCTGTTTTTCTTGGGAGAGAGAATGTAATGATAGTCACCTTGTATGTTGGCAAGAAGACTGGTTTAAAGTAATGTTTGCAATATTATTTCTGCTATACCAGTGGAATGGGGTAGATATCTAAAGATTTAGTGTGCAGGAAGTGTGGTTGTGGAGAAAGGCAATTAAGATGCTGTTTATTTAAGATAGTGGTATGATTTTGGTATTAAGCATGAAATGTGTAACAAATGCAGCATTTTGATAGTATTTCAAGGCTGAACTTTATCACTTGTAGCTGGTTCATTGTTTTATTCAGTCTTAGGGAATCTTCCTTAATTTCCTATGATTCACAGTTTGTGTATGTGCCTTTAATCTTTATTTTTTTCCCCCCACAGTTGATTCAGACTTCATAATATGTCTTTTTTGAACTTGGAATATTAAACAATTTTGGGAGTGTATCTTCCTTATGAACAGTTTAGCCATTGTGAAACATGATTATTTTTGTTGAAGAGCTTTAATTTGCTAGTGTTCATGATTTCTGCTTGTTCCTAAATCATTTCTGGTCTTTGCAGTTTTATAAGGATTTCAAATATGTTGAGTTGTAGTACTCAAACCCAATTTTAATTAGCTGAGGAAATGAAAGCTGACAATTCCTTTATAATTTCACCGAATAGCTTTGTTTACCAGGATCTAAATATCCAGACTTCTGTCCTTACTGCAGAGTTTCTGTTCTTAGTGTCTTTGAATTTAATCTTCAGTCTGAAATTTCTGAGTTTATGTATCTTTTGAGCCTGGTGCTTCATCTTTGCACTGTAGTTGTCACAGAATACTGCTACATGTTCTTAATGCTACCTTCACTTAGTGCTTTTTTTATTTATGTCATAATTTCCAGAGTGTATGATTGAAAATAATGAAAGGGAAAAAAACCTGGAAAATAACTAGGAAGTAATGTTATGTATGACTAAATGGCGGTATTACTGTGTTAAGCGTAGGCAGGGGATAGTCTGCTGATACTGAAGTTAGCCAACTAAACATGAAATACTTGCTCTGTTTGTATGCACATTTGAGTAAAGGATATAACTTAAAAAAAAAAAAATATGTGCCTTCATCATGTGTCTGTGTATACATATACACACACATATTTTATATGTGTATGGCAAATACAGTGTTTGCCAGAGCTGTTGCCCGTGAAACTTAAAGTGAATAGCAACAAGCCTCAGTTGTGGTTTTGGTTTTTTTTTTCTGAAGGAAATGCTATGGCATGGGTAGATAAAGAAGTGTTTCTGTAGATGTGGGTGTGAGCCAGCAGCGTGCTGTCCAGATCAAGCCCACCAGAAGAGCACAGAAGCATGAAAAATAATGTTTTCTGCAGGCTACTTAGCTGTAGGCACAGAGCAAAAGAATAGTGGGCTTCGGGACCTTTCCAGAAGGCCCTGTGCCATTATGGGACTGGACCTGCACCCAGCACCCCATCAGTCCCACCACATGGGACTTGTGTGTTTCCATGATGTGATGCACATTGTTGGCCTACTAATGAATGTGTCTGGCCATGCTACTGGAGAGGGAGAGTGCTTTGCAGTTTCTGTAACAGCTCATAAGACTTAAAGAGGAGGAAATTAGGATTACCACTGCCCTAGAATACCAGATGTTAAACTTAAAAACCTGTTTCCACCTGAAATCTGTATCCCGCAAAGTATGGGTCACATGAGTATCTAATACATTAAAATAGTGCTACGTTATTCTTTAACCTCAGGTATTTAGTGTAGTGTTATGAAAATACTTGATGATATTTTAGAGACAGGAATACATCTTGTTAAATTTTAAATGCATTTTGTGTACTTGCTTTTATAGAAATAACGTTGTGGGTTTTTTTTCCAGTTTAACTTTGTTGGAAGAATCCTTGGGCCCAGAGGACTAACAGCTAAACAGCTTGAAGCAGAAACAGGATGCAAGATAATGGTCCGAGGGAAGGGCTCAATGAGGGACAAAAAGAAGGTAAGCTTTTGAAAGGTAGTGTAGTTTCAGATGCATAGTTTTATTTCCTAACAGAGCTCATGTCTCTCTTATTTGTTATGTTCTTACTATATGCTTTTTCATTATCTAGTGGTTTTGCAGTTTTGACTTGGTAATCAACACAACCTGCCCTAAAGAAGTTAAATGTGCATGCTCCGTAACGGTGCAGTTGGGAGTCTAACTAGCAATTACAAAGTATTTTTCAGTAGTAACTAACTTCTAATTGTGTCATGTTTCACAAGGTAAAAGTAAAAATTTAAGTTAAATATACTTTTCTAAGGAAGACTGTTAACCTTGAAGGTGTTCTTAATAAATTTCTTGTATTGAAATGCCAAAGTAGGGATTTGTGCAAGTAGTGTGGATTGGAAAAAAATGTTTAATGTATTTCTGGCAGTGACTTCTGTCTGAGTGAACCAAGAAGCACTGTGTTTCTGGATTTGTGTTTGCTGGAGTGGCTGTTCCTTGCCCTGTCCTGTAATACACATGCTCTGCCCATATTAATAGGGGAGACTACACTGTTCAAGATAGAACCTTCCTGAACATCAAGTTCCTCTGTTGGTAACTCCTGGAAGTAATTTATTTTTGAAGGTTTATTTTTTAGCTATTTCCCTCCACCTGTGGTTACTACTGCTGAAGTTGCACCAGCATCTCCACTGCAGTTTGTGCAGTGCACTTAAATGTGCACTTAACAGTACTCGTTTTTTTCCCTGTAAATATTATTTCTTTAGGTTATTTCATTAGAAAACCCTCTCTTATCTGATCAGCCACATAATATGTTGTATTCATATATACATAGCACATAACAATTAAAATAGAAGGCTAATGTCTGCCTAGTTAAAAATCTTGGACTTCCCAGAGCTTGTGACTCTGTCACTTTCAAATTTCATTTGATGCTTCTTGTTTTCATAATCTGCTGTAATACTGTCACCACACTTTCTCTTATTCTACCTATAGCTCTTTTGAATGTTGAGACTGCCAGGTTTGAGTTAAGATCTATTCTAGTCTAGAGAGGGTTTTTTTTGTTTAGGTTCTGTAGAAATAAAAGGGTGATATTGTCTTAAATGCTTGATTTATGAAGGTTTCTTTTTTTAAAAACATTGTAGTACATGTCCTGAATTCCTTCTACCTATTGGCTGAAGAAGCATTAACATATAAATGAGCCCTACTGTTATGGAATTTTAAAGTGTAAATAGGTGAATAGAACTTGTATAGTTGATATTTTTGGACAGGATTTTAAAATACAGATTTCCTATAACTGGGGAGTGGTAGAAGACATTAAAATTTCCAAGTATTGAAATTTCAGCATGCTTCACCTGACACACCAAATTGTCTGGCTGTAGATGATATATTTTGAAGCGAACAGTTGGCAATACGTGAACAAACTTAATTACATAGCTGTATTTGTGATTATTAATATAGTCAGGGTTTTGCGTATTCTATTATATTACTTTTTTAAAAAAATAGCATGGGGAAGGAGATTTAGTAAAAATGCTGCCTCCCTTTTAAGAGTTAGCAAACTTCATCTAGTTTTTATAAGAAGAGACTGTCATATCTACTCTTGAAAGCTACCTTAAAGTGAGTTCTTAAAAATTCATTTAGGTTTTTCATATTTAAAGATATTTTTTAAAAGACGTATTTTTATCAATAGTAAAATTCTAAATTTATAAGTATTTTTCGTATCTGCAAACCTGATTGGCCAGTGCTCATTATGAAGGAAACACTATTGGATATGGGGAGGAATTAATTACTATATAAATCTGTAGCATGACACCTACATTGTACGAAATAACATCTCCTAGAGTAAACTGTCCATGTACGTTTCTCTTCCTGTTTTTTCGTGGTTGCAAAATTCAAGAGAACATATGAAGACTGACATGCTGAAAAGTAAACCATCCCAATTTGCTCTCTAGAAAATGTTACTCTCCTGTGTAAGCCTATGAGCAGAAATAATGAATTAGGAATCTTCATCACGTGGCCAAATCACTTAAAGTAGCATCAAATCTTGAAATTTGCTGATAAGATTTCCCTCAGAAAACAGGGGAAATCCTCAAATAATTTCTATCTGAGGCTCAGCTGGTAATCAGAACATCTCTCTAGGCAGCTTTAGACAAATTTAAAATCAAAACCTTAATTACTGAGAATATTGTGATTAGAGCCTGGAGGTACTTGAAAGAGATTATTGAGGAGGGGAGAGGGGTTGCAGGCATTCATGAAAAGCTAATTAATGTGTAACTTTATTAAGACCAAGGCATTTCTTGCTTAGTCTGAATGCACCTCTCATTAGGTAGTGAGGAAAACTAGCAATTTTCACACCAATCAAAGAATACTGACTAATAAAAGGGAAGACTGTCCAATGTTGGATGAGCAAAACATGGTTTTTTGTCACCTCCCTTGTCTTAAATGAATTCCATAAAACAGACATTGACGCACCAATAGGGAGTCAGCTCTATGCTCTTCAACACGTTGCATCAGGCTGTTGGCTTGTGGCAGTTTTGGTCATCTACATAGTTTTTCCCACTTCTTCCTACTTGTATTGAAGAATCTTCTCTAGAACAGTGTGTGAGGAGAGAGCATCATTTATTTTTACTTCATAAGGAAACATCTCATTATGATACACAATTTTTTTTCTTACAATTGGTTATTTCAAAGAGAAAGGCAGGCAGTTATGCAGTTCTAAATTTGAAGAACTCAGTGCCTTTATCCACTGCAACAGCTTCAAATCTGTTGCACTTTGCTTTGTATTAGATCATTTGAACTGATTTGTGGTTCCTGACCTACAGCTTCCTTGTTCCTGTATCACTGTTCACCTTGCAAGCAGAAATTCTATAAGGTTTCATGAAAGATAGACTCTCAGTACCAATCTTGATCTTCAACTGGTACAGAGTCGTCATGGTAAATAGATAATTTCACTTCTTCAGACTCTCCAGTTTTGTTTTGCCTTTTTTTTTATGGCAGTGCTATAAATTAATTAAAAAAATCATCTTTGCTACCCACACAAAGCTTGAAGAAAAGATGTAGCTGTGTGGTGAAGAAATCCTCTAGCTTAGATCCAAGCCTGTTTAAAAGCATACTTGGTGACTGCTATCATTTTGCTTTCCTAGTGGTTCATTGTAAAACATAAGATGTAATGAAAATAATTTTTTAAACTAGTATTTCTTTTTTCAGTAGTGAGTTCTTCAGAAAATAGACTTTTCTATTCCAATTTTAAAACCTTTATTGCATTTGTAACCACTTATTTTGAATGCAGGAGGAGTTGTAACGCTGGATTTTATGATTATTTTTTATTAAAGAATTGCTGAATCATGGCCTTTTTTCCTTTTCACCCACAAAACAGAAGTCTCTTGAGTTATATCTCTGGTAGTCTGGGAGCAATGACCCTCTGAAGAGATAAGAGTTTACACCTATTAGCTAATAATATAAAAATGAAAGAGAAGTCATCACAGAAAAAAAAAAAAATATTGCTTATAGCAAATTACTTTTAATTACATAATTAAATGCTAAAGGATGACTGGTAGAAACTACTTCAGGAAACTCAAAAGGCAGCAATGTTAAAAGTAACAAACATTATTTCTTGAATTACCCCTGACTGAAGGCTGACTGCTCCTTTTAAGCCTGTTTATATGGGGGTTTTGTAGTCCGGATTATCTAGAGTATCATCTTTGAAATCTTACCTGTATGCATCTTTCTTTTTTTTTTTTTTTTTTTTTTTTTTTAGCAGCAGCGGGGCTGTGGGAGGGCATCCTTTGATTGAATCACGCCTGGTGTTTTCCTCTGTCTTGGAAACTGACTGGAACAAAATGTTCAAAGCTCTTTTTTATGATTTTTCCTCTTTATTTTTTTTTTTTTTTTTTTTTTTTTTTTTTTTTTTAAAGTAAAAAGTGTTCAGTTCACATTGACAATAGTGAAGAATACAGTGTAGGCACAGTTAGCTTAGTTATGTTCAGCGATGTGAATTTTACAAGAAGGGAATGTTTCCCTTAAGTTTTACATAAGATTTGACAAACATTTTTTCTTCAAAGTAACTTTGTTGCAAAAGTCTTTTCACTTAACAGTCTGAGAAGTGCTCTTACTTTCAAGAGCAGAATGATTTTGTTTTGAAAGACAGAAAAATTTACTTGCCAGAGGGCCTTAATAATTATTGCAAAGCAGTATTAGTCTTTTAGAAAATATTACTGATATGCTTCTTTTAAATATGTTTATTTCATGCATACCTTTTTCTTTTTTATTGGCTACATACTGAATATAACCAGTATATTTCTGCATGTGCTCAATACAAAGTGCAGCTTTGAGCAGATTTTAACACTATTATAAAGACATATTCTCCTATGTAATTTGAGAAATAGCTGAAGCTTTGGCTATGAACAACTTTGATGTCAAAACTTGATTATATTTCATTTTGTTCTGAGAGCACTTAAATTGGTAAATGTTTAACTGGTTATTGAGCTAATTAGATATGGAAATAATTGACTTAATGGTGTTAAAGAAACATTTTGTTAAAGATGCTGGAAGCTGTAGAGTGGAGGAGTGTAATCAAAGCCACGCTAGTAGAAAACGACTTGTGTTATACCTTACTTTCCTTTTATTTGCCTTTCCTGTCAGTTCCCTGTGATCAAAAATCTTTATGATCAAGAGGCAAGAAAATCTAGATGATCTTGAAATTGGAAAATGGTAGCATGAAGTGTAGTGGAGAAGGGATATATCAAAGGAATCTTGAATCATTGCTTGAACATCTGTGTATAAACAAGTCTCTATTTTAAATTTATATTCTATGTCTGTTGAACAGTAATTGACTCATCTTAATCTGTACCATGGTAGAAAATGTTTTTCTGCAAAATTACTCCTAAGCTTTTGTTAGGTGTCAATTGTGTTGTAAAAAGTTGACTAGGCTACAGCTCACAGCTGTTTGTATCTTACATTTGAATAGAAGTTTTGAAAGGCTTGGGGGACAATTCGTACTGAATTGTATGAGGTATTGACAAAATTCCTCAAACATCTATCTAGATTTTATCCAGCAAAGCAGTGAAAGAAGTGAATGGCTTAAACAATGAAAATCTGCTGTAACCTGAAAGTTTTTCCATGCTTATTCAGCAGAAAAAGATGAGAGACAAGTTTTTGAACTAGGTGAGACTTTGATTTAGCAGAGTATGGACATTCTTATGTACAGTCATATGATTTCCTAAAGCTTGAATCTTCTCTTGCAGGGGTGATAGTGCTGAGCATTATCTAATAATAGTCACGTGAGGAATTTGATTCTTGTGAGATTCCACAAGCAGCAGATGCAGTGATATATCCCTATTTTCATGATGTGCTGTGAAGGACAACTAGTGGTTTTGCAGACTTTACCACCATTCTCATTTATCAGCACCACTAAACTCTTTCTGGGTTCTGGATTTTTCTGCACTATAACGTTAACGTATTGGGCTGCCCTTCAATGGATGATTTAATGTTTGGTATATGGCTGGATTATTTGAATTTAAGAATTAATGTTGAGATTGCTTGCTTATCAGAAAACAAAATGTGTTCAGGGTTGTGTTTTGAGTGTGTTTGCTGAGTATCATGAATCTATGCTTGGATGTCTGTGTGGGAAAGACTGTACTTAGTTTGAGGCTCACGGGTATTTCCCTGTCCTGCGTGAAGGTTGAATCTACTTAGATGTGGGAATGGAGGCAGAACCTGTTGATTCAGGGAGGAAAGCAGCATGCCTGTGTGTTTTCTGAGTAGGTATCAGTTCTTGGCAGCTCCATATTTTTTGGAGGGGCTGCCCACAGGCAGAATACAAGTTACCTTCCTGGATATGGTTCCTTAGGGTCAGATTTAGCAATTTTATTAAGACTGACACGAAGGCTCTTTTGCATGGAGCAAAAGAATAAGCACAAAATAGGATACCACTGTTGCTGAAACTAAATACTTAAATTACTAATTGAACATTTTAGAAGATAGAGATATTTGACTTTCTGGTACTTTATTGTTTTCCAGATAGCAACAAGTAATCTGTAGTGTTTCACTGCAGCAAGATACTGGATTCCTTTTCAATTTGGAAAAGTCTACTGTATGATAACAATCGCAAATTGTAATTCCTAAAATGTCTGAGTGGTTTGCCATTTAAACTTGGTTTTAGATGGTGACGGTTTTCCACTTTTCTCAGATCTGCTGGCTTTGTGTTAGCTTTTGTCTTGCCTAGACTTGGATTAAAATGGATGTTATTAATCACAGGTTATCTTTTTGCTAGGTATGGCCTACAGTACACCATACTAAGGATATGAATGAAATTCAAGTAGCTGTGTAGATGTTAATGAGTATGCAGTGGGAAGGTATCCTACTTTACAGTTTATCTTGCTATAGTTGCAAGGTTTTATTGTTGGTTTTACACTTTTCAGATAGAGAGGAATTTATTAACAGACAGCTGCATGTTTTTATTAGCCCTTTCTGAGAATAATTATCAGCTTCTGTCTGCTAATTATTCACATTTTTCACATCTTTTTGGGCAGTAAACGGGGAATGTTTTGATGAACGTAGAACTCACTGAAGTGCATGCACACTGTGAATATATCTTAAGGTGTTTAAAACTCATTACAGCTCAGTTTAAAGTATGTATTGAGCACCTGCATGGAAGGATGAAAACTTACTCAAATGTTTGTTAAGGCCAAGTACACAAATTGGGTTTTCTGTTAAAGAAAACTTGTTGATCTTACAGTAGTAGAACACTTAATTTAGCTATGGCCAGTACTGAACTTGTTTGGAGATTGTTTAACTTAATAGAATCTGGCATTCTGTGTAAATTATCAGATTTGATTTTTAAGTGCCACAAACTCTCGATGGAACACATACAACACAGTATTTGTGCTTGCTTGACAAATTTGTTAATGTGAGTAATTCTTGATTGTAATTGGGCTCATAAATCAATTCGGTACTATATTCCTACAAGACAACCAAAATCTTGTCCTCTAACCTTAGTAGGCTGACGTGAAAAAAACATTGTGTTGAAAGTAAAATCTGCAAAACAGTGACTTCATTCAAGGCAATAAATAGCTTGTGTGTGCCTGACAGAATGGAAAAACTGGCAGCTGAAATAACAGGAAGACTCTGGCTGTAAGAAAACAATGGGAATATCAAATTCTTGATTGGTTTCATTAGATGATGTTATAAAATTATGTAGGAAACTTGATGAGAGTGGGTTGGAGACAGTACAGGGAGGAGGTGTCTAGTTGGTACAAAAATGTCATGAATTTGCCACAGAGTTGCTGGGAAAAAACAGGATATTTTCATGTGTGAAAAACTAATATTTCCGGGTAATGAACTTATGCACAGTAGTGTAGAGAACAATCCAAAATAATTTCTGGACCAGCTATATTTTCATAGTAAGAGCTATGGGGGATTTTTTTCTTCTTGAGACTTTGTAGGATCATGAATATTTTTTTTTCTTTTTGGTCCTCTGTCATGAACTTCTTCCTTATTTCATAAGTTCTGTTAATTTTCCTTGCTTTTACATATGGTTCCTCTTAGTTCTCTAAGGAGATCTTCTTTGGCGATCTTTTTCCATCTTGGTCCTTGCTGACTTCCTTATGAATGGTCATGTGCTTTATGAACCATTATAATAAAAGGAGGATTAATATTTGCTTCATTTATCCTCTAAAAATATGATGAGATGCTGTGAAAGTGCACTAAACTTGTTTTGGTTTCTGGTAATGCTTTGTATTTGCATGAAGGTGGCGGATGATATGAGCACTGGAGTTAAAACAGTGTTGCAACTGGACGACTTCAGTAATTCAAGCAAGGAAGATAAGGCATAAAAAAATCTATGTCAGACTTCTCATGCCACTAAATAATTAACAGTTAAAATCATTTAACATGCAGAAGACAATGTGAAGGGGAAGAAAAAATTGCAACAGCAAAAATATAATGTTTGTCAGGGTGATTGGTGAATTTGCATTATTTACTTGTCTCAAAGTTACTGGAGTGTGAACTCTGAATGTAGTAGCTTTTGAAGAGATGTGGAGAGCGTGAAGAGGTACAGAGAGTAGATACCGATGTTGCCCTTAAACTTGGGTAGGTAATTTGTAGATGTGACATGAAGAATGAGTAAAAATTAAAGGTTAAGATTAATTGGTATCTCACCTGGAATTCCTGAAATCCCTTTTGATTCCTGACAGAAGTAAAATAGGCAATGCAATTATGAACCATCCCATCCTGACTTCTATGCATTATTTTGCAAGTATGCTGGTGGTATTTTGCCATGTGCAACTGGAAGGAATTTTTCTTCAAAAGCAAAGGGCAGCCTGTTACTTGAATGCCTCAATCTGGCATTTGGCCAATGAGTGCAATATAACCTAAATGTTTGATAAAATATTTATTATGTAAGTTATGATAATAAATTTTTCCGTGATTAGTAAGTCTGGTGCAGGTGTTACTTTTTTCCCTGATCTTTCTCTGCTATTCTGACCATGTGTCATGGCACAGGGTTGGTAGGACTGTTTCCAATGAGAATAACATTTCGTGGAGGCAAAAAAGAATTGGATGTTCTGATTGGGGTTGTTTTAATTATTTGTAGGCTTTTTGAAATTACTTTCTTTGAGTGTTGATATTGTGGTAGTTTTCTTTGGATTTTTTTTTCTTTTTACACTGTTGATAGCAATTTATCTGAAGAAGACTTCTTCCAGCTTGATAGCCACCAAAATCAGACCCCACTGTTACGAATGAAAAGGTAAAAACTGGTCTTTCTATTTTCTTGTCCTCTCTTGATATAGTCTGAGTGTTGCACATGTATTGTCTCTGCAGTCTGGAGCTCTGGGAACCGTTCCCGAAATCATGTCCAAAGCATGGATGTGGTCTTTTAGTTTTTAGTATTTTTTCCTCTTCCAGTTCCCATGTTTCTCCATGTCAAAATGCTGGTTTCTATGCATAGGATCTTTAAACTCCGGATGAAAGATCCTGACTTTTGGGCCTAGATAAACTTGTTTTATTCTTTTTTTTTTTTTTTTTTTCCCTTAGTGAGTGTGATCATGTACCTTAATTTATTGGTCCTTAGAGTTTCTGCTGTGCTGGTACTTGGAAGTGTAAGGAAAGGAGTGCTGATAGCACCTGGTCCATTCTGTGTTCACTGCAGCAATTCCATGTTTGTCTTGAATAGGGAAGAAGCATTTTTTTTGAAGATTGAATGCCCTAGCACATTAATGCCAACTCTGTCACTATTTGTGTACAGTTTAGAGTATTTTTATAAATAGTTATCTGGAATGTTTAGGCCTGCAGCCGTACAAAAACAATTAATGCTTCCCCGGCAATCAGATGTTGCCGAATGGAATGCCAAACCACATTTAGCCAACTGTTTGAATCCACCTGAAGTACCCGTATGATTTAATTGATCCACTTGACAGATTTATTTGACATCGATTTCAAATGTCCCAGATATTTACAACAGTAGGTGTTCAAGGGAATTTATCTTTTAGGTTGCTGGGGGTCTTGGGGAGGTGTGTTTTGTTTTAAATAGCTTGCTGAACTGACAAAACATTTTAATATAGAATTTGAAGAACTAAAAACTAGTAGTTGACAAAGACATTTAAGATTTAGAAATAATTTTTATAGAGAAAAGTATAGGTTTTATGTTGATAATGTACATTGTATTCACTCTCCACAGTAAGTAAGTGAGCTGCAAATGACCAGGCAGTCTTTGAGGTGGCTTTGAAATAATCATTTATGTTTCAAGTTGACAACACTGGAATTGAAAGTTCACTTAAATTTTGACAGACAAAAAGACATAAAACTTAAATCTGTTAACTCACACTGATTCATAACAGCATTAATCAGAAAAGATCTCAAGATGAGCTGTGTTACAAGCCAAAATAAAGTGATAAATTTTATATTTATTAATGCAGTTTGAAATACTGAAGCTAATCTGGAAATTAGTCAATATGTGGTGGGGAGGTATTTGCAAGGGTATTGCAAATGCCAAATTTGTTTTTTGCAGCCTGACTAGTGGAATTTTTCGGTATCCAGGCTTTAAAGTGAAAAGTCTAATTTAGCTTGAAATGCACCCTTTTGGAATAGTTATTTTGGTAGTAAAATTAAACAAACCCCACTTCTCCATTTCTAAGAAAAATTAGATATTTTTGGATTTACCATGTCTTCTATATAAACCTGAAGAAACAAACGTTTTGAAGAGGAAAAACACATTTCCTATTGATTATATATTTCAGTTCTTTTAAGGGAGTCTGATTTTTATCTGGCTACTGCAGGTTTCAGGCCTGTTATTTGCATCTAATTGAATATGTGTTTCCCAACTTATGGTAGAAGAATCTACCAGGTAGAATAAAGTGTAACGGTTTCAAATGAATCATACTTGGCCTATTACTTGTGATCCTCTAAAACCCGCTTTCAGTTGGCTGGTTTTGCAGATTGGAGTATTAAATAGAGTAAATTTGACTAGATAGTGTTGTACCACCAACCTTGCCCAATGCAGAAACTGGCAAGAATCTGGCACTTTGAGTATGCTTTTCAGATCCTAACCTTTCACGGTAGGAGATACAGGGTTTTTCCAGTGTCTTCCTTGGAGAACCACATAATAGATGTGGGGGAGCATTTGCAGGGGAGGGAATATTCGGGTTCCCCTGTCAGCAGTATCGTTCTTTATGTCAGGCTGTAGTGGGTAGGAGTTCAAATAGGAGGGTTCCATTTCCTGCTCAAACAGTTGTTTATAGTGACCCTCAGGGAAGAAGCAACAGAAGGAATATAAACATTGAATGGTGGACAACAGCAAGCTGACAGGCAATGAGTTTTGCCTTACTGGCTGCTTAAATAAGGCTCCTTTATTGCAAGAGGAGGGAAAGATAAAATCAAGTTGAACATTTCAAGGAAAAAAAAAATGAAGCCAATTTGAAGACCCTCAAAATGTCAAATAATTTGTCACACGCGTTCATCTGTTAGCTCATAAATGTCAGTTCTTGTATAAAGCCTTTCCAGCTTTTTGTTGGATCTGAGTTTCCAGAACATTTCAAGGCCTACAGCTGGGCTTCAGAGTTAAACTGATTTTTTTCAGGTTTTTAAACAGACCTCTGAATCAGGCGTCTCTTGTAATTTTTGCTGCTCTCCTGACCTTGAAAAAGGATCCATGCTCCTGCGAGAGGCATCTTGAAAGGTGGTTGGCAATCATGGAATCAACTAGGAAAGCATTTTATTTACTTCAGCTACTTGGCTTGAAAGCTAAGCCTCAGGAAAGAACTGTTTCAGCTTCCTTTGTTAGTGTGCATTTCCTCACGGCTGAGTCACTGAAAACACAGGCTTGCTTTTAGGGAATCTTTTTTCTTCTCCTGGTAGCTGTGATTTTGTGATCACTTAGAGAAACAACTGACCAACCCCTGCCCTGTCCTGTTTTGTTCCTGCTTCTTTAGAATTTTGCAAGAGCAAGCTTTCAAACTGTCAATATTATGATTACCGTAGTTGTGGGTAGTAGTATTTTATCGACTAGTCCATCTAATATTGCAGTAGTTCTGCTTTTCTTGGGTCTTCAGAGCTGCTGCCAAACATCCTTTCCCACCATTTTAACCTGTGATCAGTGGATCTCTGAAACAGTGGGCTGCTTATAGAGGCCTCTTGAAATGTGTCACAAAGAACTAAGCTCATATATATGATCTAGATGCATGAAATTGTAAGTCTGCACTTCTAATAGAATGTGGTGGTGGGCCCTCAAAAAAGGTGGGCGGGGGGGAGGCTATTCTTGCCGAAATTATTCTAGCCACATGGTTTCATAGTGACTTTCTTTACATGAGCATATTTTCAATATACAACAAAAAAATTATTGATACTCAATAATTCTACATTTTTAGCTGTGAAATGTATTACCAACATAGTATCATTAAATATAGAAACTAATGAGTTTTTGGTAGTTTGAAGATGCAGTGAACATAGGTATTGATAATAACAGCAGTGGGAAGAGTGCCCAAAGAATATGGTACTTATTTCCAACTTAGTTAACCACTATCATGTATATATTAAATTAATTGTAAGATCATTTTCATTCCCTGATGAGCTGTGTTCTGGGTAATGTGCACTCCTATATTTGCTTCTAAAACCCTGATAAATGCAATCTGTTGGAATGTTTTTAAGACAATAGCTATTTAATGAATAGCTTGTGTGTACAGGAGAAAAGAATAAGCTTGATTGCTTACAATCTGACATTTGGAAAAGCATTTTTTTAGATCTCTTGTATTTGCATATATAATTGCTATGTAATCAAAACTAAGTGAACTGTAGCTACTTGAAACCAAAAAATGAAAGGCAATCATCTTTACAGGGGGAAATATCCCACTCATATGCAAGCCTGTCTGAATATTAGAATTATATTCTTCTTGTGTTTAATTATAGGTGTCTGACTGAGCAGTAAATTTATGCCTGTGTATTAAAGGAGTGAATGTGACCCTGAAACATCAGCTTTCCTTTGTTGAAGCAAAGCATTGGCATTGAGAGAACTTAACAGTGTTGTGTATTTTGGTGATAAGGGATTGTGCCAGAATAGCTGTTAATTACCTGCTTTGTTTGATATGGAAAGTAGTGGTTCCGCACTTTTCTTCCCACCAGTGACAGTACTCAATTAAAACTTGTATTAAACAGTGATAATGCCCTCGTTTATCTGGTGAAGAAGACGTGAGGTGAAGAAAATTAACAAGATTTTTTCAGCTGTTTGGAGGCCGCTTTGTTTTATTCCATGAACCTAGTGACAGTAAAAAAAATCTGAGTTTTGTCTTTTTGGTGTGTGGTGGGCTTTTGTGTGGTTTTTTTTGTTGTTGTTGTTTTGGTTTAGGTTTTTTTTATTCTTTATGACTATTAAATCTTGCTCTTTGCTAA
Source organism: Calidris pugnax (assembly GCF_001431845.1). Classification (NCBI taxonomy): domain Eukaryota; kingdom Metazoa; phylum Chordata; class Aves; order Charadriiformes; family Scolopacidae; genus Calidris; species Calidris pugnax. The sequence goes on along the minus strand of NW_015090922.1, from coordinate 31,590,591 downwards.
TACTGGCTACAGTAGAAGTTAAAAAAATCCTTGACTGTAATGTGGAGGTTATAAATTTGGAAGACCCTTGCCCTATCCTGTTCCATGTCATTCCTCTCTGTGAAGAGTCTGTTGCAAGGGTCACTATTTCACTGTTTTATGAAATTTTATTGCGTTGCTTGCATGTTAGAAAAGGAGGTGTTTTAAAAATTAAATTTATTGCCTGAGCTTTTCTATTCCGAGTATTTGAAGCATATTTTCTGTTGTAATTGTTTTTCTAAGATTCTGTTAATACTTGTTACTTTATAAAGAAATGTCCTCGGATCTGATTTTGCAAAATTCTGTTACCAGCTTAGTATTTTCCGCTTAGATTTCTTAAGTATGTGACAAAACTGAATGCAGTGTTTTTCATGGGAGCCCCTCAGTCTGAGATTGGATTCTCTAACTAGCAGCTCTCTTTTGCATATCTAAACAGAAATAACAAGAAGGGGAGTAAGGCAAGGAGGTTAAAGTAGAAGAAAGTCTTGATAATCGGTGTGAATCTTTGTCTCCTTCAGGTAGCAATGCTGAAGAATACTCTAAAATTGAAAATGTACAAAATACATCAGTAGACAATATGAAAGTGTATAGAATTGCCACTGTGGCAGTTAAATGCTTTTTATTTTGTTCATCCAAAGAAATTAAGGTTTAGTTGCTTTACTTAACAAAGTTTGGAAGGTCTGTGTTCAACAAGCTTGAACAGCTTTATTCTGGAGTGAAAGCTGCATGTTTGATGCTAGAGTAATTTGGCCAAAAATGTGAACCAGTAAGTGAAAAGGAGTAATTACTGTAACAACTTTAAAACATGTACGTGAAATTCTTTTGAAGATCTCAGTGAATATGGCAATGCATGGTAATTCAGCTAGAACTTCAGAGCTTCAGCTCTTAGGTGAATAGAGGTCACATGCAGAAAGTAAGGTTGGTTGCCTTCATTAATTAGGCACAATTAATAAGTTTGTTTAGAAGGCATATTGCACATACTGAATGGTTAGCAGTACTGACTAGTCTTAGATACAATCTTAGAATTATATGCACACATACAAAAAAACCCAAACCCAAAACATAGCAGATGAAACAATACCTTAAAAGGCTTTGTAAGGTGTGGAAAACTTGAAAGATACTCTTTTTTTTTTTTTTTTTTGAAAACCTAAACATTGTCATTGTTAAAGAGCAGAAAGCTAGCTTTTATGTGGGACTTTGTAATCTCACAGAACATCACCAAACTGCAGTGAAAAGTCAGTTTAAAAAAAGTTTTAATTGTGTGAATCTATCATGGTTTACGGAAAGAAAAATGTAGAAAGAAAACTGTTAGATGAGATCTCATAAATGTGATGTTTTTGAAGCAGAATGCTGTTGAAGTAAATGCTTTTCTGGGCATATTAAGTGACCTATTTAATGAGATTATTTAATTGCATATAATTATTGGTACATTTTCACGTAAGTATTGATTACATTTTCTTTAGATAATTCATAAAGTCAATAAATGTAAACTTGTTCCTACTCACCACACTATTTCCCTTTCATGCAAAGTAAACAGTGATAAGCATTAAATAAAAATTTGATAAGGTGTTTTATGATCTGGCATTTTGAAGTGGAATGATCTCTGCTTCTATAAGTGTTTTCTAGTTTTCTTTTTCTGCACTTTAAGAAAAAAAGTGGATTGTGAATTTGTGATGCATTTAGATTAGTGGAATTATTTCATGGCATAGCAGTACTGCAATACAGAATTAGTATAACTCTGTTAGGTCATCCATGTAGGATTAGGTTCTGCAGTGATTAGATAGCTTCCTATGGTCAGACATGCCCATTGAATAGTCATTTCACTTTATAGGTGAGTGTTCCAACTCACACTGTCCAACCACAGAGTTTGTCTAGTATCAGAGCTAGTTTGTTGAGACTTCCCTAAACTATCGTGTATTTAGTATAAAATCCCAACTTCATCTGAAGTTGAGGACTATGTTCTTCTGGAACAAAGTCTTAAATGGATATAGTGTATGTTTTATTCTCTGTAAAGCAAAGATAATGAGCCTATCAGATTTTTCAGTTTAAATTGTTCTGATTAGACTTGACTTCGGTCACTTGAAAATAATTTACTAACATTTTATGAGCATTTTCTTTATTATGCATTTCATTTAGATTTTTGAGAAACTATTTAATGTGTTTTCTTTTAGAGAAATTTCCTATTTCCATATACAAAATTTAAAAGTTTTGTGATACTCAGGTTTGAATCGATATTACTCTTATTGTCACATAAGCTCTACATGCAGATCTTGCAGAGTGGAAAATTTCTGTGTTGAAATTATTTGTAGTGTTAAAATGTGGAAAAGGAAAGGAATTTTTTCTCCTTCAGCAATTGCCTTTCCTAGACCCTTTTTGCATGAACAGGCTTTCCCTTATGTTCTTTACTATTCGTCTAGGACTCGCAGTCACTTTTGGGGGGAATTTCAGTATATCTGATTGTGCCCTAGAGTGAGGTTCTTAAGTCTAAGACTGAATGAAAATATTTTTTTTTCTGGTCTAACTTTCTTTTTTTTTTTTCTCATTTGAAAAATGCCAGCTGGAATGAACAAATCAGGTAATTTTCTGCACTCACCCCATCGACAGTTTTTCTTGAATTTCATTTTTAAGTTGGACAAAAGTGTTGTGTTAAGTCATACGCTTGTTTAAATACCAAAAGCTTGATATCTTGATAACCTTTAGAAAAAGCCCTCAAATTTCTTCTACTGAAGAAGCCATAGGACATGAAAAATCTAGAAGCTGAGAGTTGGCTTTCAGGTCTCCAAACAGTCCTCCAGAAGACTCTGTTTGTTAAGCATTCTGGTTACAAGGTTTATATAACACCTGAGGAAAATTCAGACCCCTTGTCTCCTCCCATAATCTGAGTTGATGGTAGTTGTCATTTGAAATATATTTACACGTGCTAAACATGCTTTTGTCTCTCTGATGAAAGCAGTACTGCTGAAAGCACGTCATAAAACTTGTTTTTATTGCAGAGGTAGACAATGAATCATAATTTCCAGCAGGCTCAGATCCTGCCAATGTAGGATCAGCAACTAAAACACTGAAAATGTAAACAATGATTTATTTGTGGTTGGGACCTATAGAGCATGTCTCACATTTGTACTTCTACCTTTTAGCTGCATAACAGTGTACTTCCATGCATCTGGTATTTGAAGTATTCTCTCTACTGAGGTTGTTCTGAGCACAGCTACACTAGATTTTGAAGTAGCTAGTAGTGATATTGATGTTATTTATCCCCTCTCTCCCTTTTCATAGCTGTTTGGACAGTTGAAAGGAGAATAGGGTTCTCTAAGGGGTAAAAATTCAAAATCTACAGTGAATGAAAGTAAGGAGAATTTACCATGTAGCCCTTGGAGTGTCCGTGCCTCAAAGCTAAGAATTATTTTTTTTAATCAGATTTTGAGTGATTCAGAATTCTCTTCAAGAAAATGTGAAGAATACATCTAAAAACAAACTTATAATTCCGTGTATTAGCAGAGTCAAGTTACAATGACCTTGGGTACACTCTAAACTAATCTGTAATGATTACTGTCAGAGCAATTCTTTTTCTGTTTAAAAGTAATGGCCTATGATATATTGGAGGCCAGATTAAATCATCCTGACTATTCCTTCTGGTCAAAGTCTCTGAAATTGGAAAAAAATGACTTGGAGTTAAACTGTGTATAAAAAGAGAGATAATGGTAAGATGTAGTGAATAAAATTTCACTATAGTATACTGGAACATTTAATTTTATAAATTTTGTAAGTTTTCTAGAAATCACAAAAACTTTCATTATCCCTATATATATATTTATATATATATATAGTGTGTGTATGCTACTGAATTATGTAACAATTCTACAATCTGGTTGAATTTAAGGTTGGGTTTTTTTCCTCATATCTGGTTTTGTGCATCATGGACTTCATACATATATTCCTATATGCTAAAATGAAAATAGTTTATTGGTGAGGATCAAGCTAAAATTTTCAGGCTCTGGTATTGTTTCGCTACATGTAATCTCAGGGACCTCAGATTTTAATTCTGTAGGGTTTGGTTTTTTTGTATATAAAGAACTACTACTTTGGTCAGACTGTGAATAGAGCACTATAGTAGCCAGTGCCTCATCCTGAATTCAAGAAGAGTATTTGGGAACCAAGTTTTAATGATTAGAGTACTCAGCATTTGCTGTGTGTCTTGTTACTGGCCTTAATTTAACTTAGAAAATCTTGTTAGTTTAAAAAGGCTTAGCAGATTTTTTTGAGATTTGTTTGTCTTAAGAAAAGTAGTAAAGTCTGTTCACTTGTGTGACAAATTTGAGACTGTCCTCAAGGATTTTTAAAGAGAAAAAAGGAAGCGAGGCATGATCTCACTAATAGGCAACAGGACATGAAATTCTGCAGCAAGTGTGATGAGATGAACAAGATCAGGCCTGAGAGATCAGGAGGAAACTGAGAACAAGTTGTTAAGTCTCCACAAAATAGGGACAACAGTAGGAGAAGGGTTTTTTTTTTCCCTAAATTTACTCATAAACACTGATTTATCTGTGATTTTTACAAATACATTTTCTATGATGATAAACAGCTTCTTGATTTCTGCACCTGAGAAGAGTAACTTTCATATCTACCATTTCTTAGCTAACATGGTTGTCTCCAGACCACCAAAAAAAATGCTGATTCCCATACAGAAGGGAAACATTTGAAATCAAAAATGAAAAGCTCAGTATGGAGCTGTGTACTAGTTATTTCTGTGCCTGGAGTTTCAGATGTTACATGCTTATTCAGAGTTACTTCAGCTGCTCTTTGGACTCTCAGTGATTATATACAATGCAAACTTTATTTCTGAGTTTAATTCTTTATTTTCTTAGTGCCTTAGTGGGGTACATCTTACTAACCCTACTTACTTAACCTACCTTAATCTTACTAAACCTACCTACTAACCCTACCTAATCATTATGGGTGAAACAGGGAAGTTATGGAGGCTATACTGATTATGCTTGGCTTGAACTGAACAACTGCACTGAAAATTTGTTTTCTACTCTTTTTTTCCACTCTTGTTGAGTATTATTGTAGTTTGTTAACTAGTTAAATTATGCTTTACTAACAGAGGAAAAAAACCCTATCAGCAATTTTTTCTGGTAGTTTTTTCTGACTTTTCTGAGCACTTTTTATTGAAGGTGCCTTTTGCTGTGAAACTGTTGGTTTTTCAGCAAGAACATTGAATATATGGTCTAGGCATTGTTTCTAGGGATAATTTCTTTCAGATTACTGTATGTTACTGTGGAAAATATTGTGGAGAATGGCATTGAAACTGGTAGTTGGGATATTTTGATTTAATTCTCTGTTCTTTTCAATAGTCTTCTAGTCGCTTCTTCTTTACTGTAACATTTAAATGCGATGTAATGCTTTGTATGAAATACCTACATAGGTAGGAGGTAAGAGTGGCATGGGTAGGATGTGTTCCATAGTAAAAAGGGTATTAAAAACATTGATTTAAAAAAAGGTAAGACATGTTTGTGTCATTGGTATGTTTGGTAGTCTTAATTTGACACAATATATACACTTTTGTTGAAGAGGGTGGTATAATGGGTATTGAAATAACCACGGATGTCCTTAAAACAGACTTTAATTCAAAGGGTCTTTACTTACATTTTTGTCAAATTATGCAGGATTGAAGAGGCTCGCACACTCTTAAGCAGAGTAATGCCTGAGCTCTGTAGTTAATCATATTAGTAGTCCTCAAAGGACAAAATCTTCTTGCTATCACAAATTATTGAAGGTTTTCTGTGAGTGGTATGGTGCTATGTTTGGATTGATCTAACAGTCACTTCCCCTTAAAAGCCTTAGGACATCTGTATCTACTGTTTCATCTGTATCCTCAGGAGTCAATTGGGCTTGTGACTTTCTTCAGTTGCCCTCTGTACAATTGTCTAAGCAGCAGGGGCAGCTCAGGGGAGGTAGCAGTTTGAACCACTATTTTCCATGATAGCTGGTTGTTAAATAAACTTAAGTTGCAGAGTTAAACTTCACCTTCATGTTCCACGATATGAGATATGAGTGTCTGCATTAAAATGGTTTTAACTCCTAGTTTGCTTTTTCTATTTATTTCCTCCAGTAAAGTAAGAAATTTTGATGGAAAGGATTCTTCTTCAACAGAAAGGAGAAAACAGTGCAACTTTGTGGATTTTTTCTTTACAGCTTTGAAACAATCTTGTGTATGATCCCAGAATCTCGATTTTCTTAATTTTGACTTATTGAAAATCAAGTATTAGAAAATATTTTAAAGAAAGATGAAACTTCTTGGGTGTTGTTTTTTTTTTATTCCAATATCTGCTTATCGTTCATCTGTAGAAGGAAAAAAACAACCTACCACCAAACACCCCACTGCCCAAACTAACAAACCTCGACCCAAAAAAACCCCAAAACAAGAAAAACCCAAATCAAAACAACCCACCTTTGAATTCCAGCACTGGAGCATTTAACTCAATGCTAGCACTGTTGGTGCGTGCTGCTTGTTGCTACTGGAGAAGTAATAATATACTTGTTGGTAATACAGAGAGTGCTAAGTTGGGGAATAGATATAGGGTAAAGATGCTCAGGTCTTTGGCCTACTCTTATGCAGAATTCACATTATCTGAGTAAGTTGCTTAAGCCAGTGCTGTCCCTGAAAGAAGTACTTACTAACTGTGCCTTGTGTCACCAGGTGTTGCTATCTGAGTATAACAAGATAAAATACTTTTTTTTTGTCAGAGGAGTGTGTTGAGGCTGTCTAATGCTCGTTTAGCATTTCAGCGAGATCACATTCTATGTATGTAATGTGATCCATGAAGAACTTTAGCCTGTTCACTTATTGACTTAACTTAAAACATTGACTACAACCCTGTACTGGTTGAGCAGTTTGTAATAAAAAAATTTAAGATAACTTATCATAGTAGTGTTTTAAATGTGTACTTTAATGTACTTTGGATATGTTTTTCTTATTTTTAGGCATCTTGCTTTTTTTTTTTTTGATAATTGCATGTTTTTCATAAGCAGCATTTTTAACTTCTGTATTTACCAAAAAATTTGAACTTTAGTCTTTCATATATTGTAATTAGGTAGTTGAAGTGTGAGCGGAAGGAATAGGGAAGGGGCTTTAAACCATTTTTTGAATGGGTTGTGTGAGCTATTACAGTTCCCCCAACAATAACACATTATTTAAAATAAGCTATTCCTCTCTGTTCATAAGCTGTCCTCTTTGCTCATCTGGTATGAATTTGGCTTTTAATTATTTTTTTTAATTGGCGTCATGCTATTAGATGAGATGTTTTAGGAAAATCATTGCAGCAGCTTTTACATTCTGATAACTGCATCACTATAGTGTACATTCAAACCATAGTAGAGGCATGTTAGTAATGGAAGAGAAAGTCATGTTTGTCTCCCTTTTACAGCTAGCCAGCTCATGGGTTTTTCACTCCTTTCTCATTTGCAATAGAACTTCTAAAAATTGTTTGTCTACTTCCTTGCTGTTTTGAAACCTAAAGAGTCCCTGAAAAGGACTTGAGGTTTTTTCCAGTAGCTTTTTATCTTAAAATTTTAAAATACAACCTCAATCAAATTTCTAACTGATATTTTATCTCTCTTTTTTTTTTTTTTATGATGTGTAATGTTAATTTTCGAAACTGTGTGCAAATCACCAGTAGTGATAGTGCAGGAATACTTAACTCTAGAAAGTGATTTTGTGTTGTTCATTATTCAAATGAACGAGAACTTGAAGGAGGTGGGGATAAGGAGAAGAAAATTGACTTTTTTTTTTTTCTTTTTTCTGTGACTTAGCTTCTGTTGATTCTTGCATTGTTTTCCCTTAACTATGTTGTCTTATAGTTCCTTGGGATATCAATTCCAAGTGTAAACAAGAAGGAATAAATTGTGTCCATCGCAGGATAAAAGAAAAACCCTATTCCAACTCTTCATGCCTCTCTTAAACATCTTAAAGAAGCAAAATAGGGCACAAGCCCAATTTTTTTTTGCTTTTCAGGTCTCCTTTAAGAGCAGAGACAACCATGATCCAGCAGTTTTGGAGGTAGAGGCAAGTAAATGTTTTACTACTTGTAAACATTCCAATAATTTTTTGCAAATCACATATTTGCAAAATACAGTTAAGCTTTTATTGCTTATTGACAGGCTTCACATCAGTTACACCCTGTTTCAATACCTAATTGGTGCAAAATATACAAGTTTAACATTAGTAAGGTTTTTGTGATAATAGTTGTTGAAGTTTTTTCTTTTGAACCTATCTTCAAAATGTAAATAGTGTTGAGTGGTTCATCATAGTGATTTTCTTCTTAAAAGAAAAAAAAGAAGTAGCTAATATTTGCTACCTCCAACTGCTGGTGTTCAAATCAGCTCTTTGTCATTCTCAGTAAGGAAAATTCAACAATATGTACTAGGTCTAAACCTGTAATTATTTCTATGCTGGGGACATTTCTGAGCGCTCATGTTGAGTTTCTCCTGAAGGTATCACTGTGTTCTTAAATAAGTATTTTTACTCTTTTCTGAAGACTATATTGTAGGTACAGGAAGGAACTATCCATCTGTATTGCTGAAGGTTTAAAAATCATCAGCCTCTGAGTGCTGCTACTCATTAGGAAATTTGACTCCTTCAGGTATCTCGTGTTGCAGTTCCAGGGCTGCTCTTAAAACAATTTAAGTCAACACTTGCTGTTCAGGTACCTCTTGCTCAGCCATGGCTAGGTAGGCTTTCTTCCTTCCTTGTGACAGTTACTGGTGATATAAATTACTATGACGACCTGCTTCAGTGCTAAGCCAGCAGGAAACTTAAGCTGGAAATCTCCTGTTGCTTTTGAGAACCATTAACTGGATCACAGGCACTTCAGTATGTCAAGGTGGGACTGGCAGCACCAATTTAGACTAGTTTAAACTGTTGTGAGGCTATGGGTTTTAAGCAAAGTGATCGTTCTGGAATTAGCTGAAATGGATGACCATGTCTTCCTGATATGCTGTGGAGATTATTCTTTTTACATCTTCAGATGATAAATGCAAGGTCCCCAACATGTTTTTTAGACACAAAATATGGAGTATGCAGGCTTGAAATAGCTGTTCTCTCTAGCACTAATGAACTTTTTGCTGTGTTTAATCTTCTTCCTTAAGGATGCAGACATTTGAAACAGACCAGATTATTTTGACTGTGATTGATGCTAGATGGGTGCTAACTGAGAACTAGGAACAGTACACTTGGGTTTTAATTCTTTGAAATGCTAGAGCTGTTTCCTGAGAAGGGCTGAATTGTTCATTGTTTTTGGCGTCCTTCTGCTGTTTGAAAGTAGTAAGGTTTATTTGTGACACATCTGGATGAATTCCTAAGTTGTAATACAGTGCAAAGATTAAAATGTAATAGCAAATACTACAATTGTAACTTGGAGAATATTCATGACAAGTAGCGTGCTGACACTTAATTCGTACCACATTTCTTTGAATGCTTTGTAAGGAACATTGTTCAAACCTCTTCGGTTAGGAAACGAGTTTTTGAGGGTTTTTTTGACCTTCCTTTTCCTTATCGTCAATAAAAAGAGACAATTTGCATTGCTTCATAACAATGTAGGAAGACATGTATTTGAGACAGTTTTGCTCAACTTTTCTTTAGGCAGGTGAGGAGAAATGTGCCATTCCATGTTAGAGGGTTACAGTGGGGACAGGAAAGAAGCCAGATTTTGGTCAACTAGTGTGACAATAGTTCAGTGGGCTAAAAAATTGTGCTAGTTAATAAGACGTACTGACCCAAATTAATACCTGTGCCAGTATGAGAAGGGACACTGTTGAAAAAGCAGAACTTGCAATTTTGCATAATTAAATAAATCTTAATTTTTCACATTGCAGTGACTTGCAATCGAGCTGTGATAATTGGGTTAATTGTAGGGTTTTTTTAGTTTGTGCACTGAGTTTTACTCAAAATCTTGCAAATGAAAATGTCATCAGATTCACTATTTGATGAGTTGAAGTTTTTTTAAAAAATTAATTTCCTTTAGTGAATGTTTTTGTACATTTTACCAAAATTTGTGGGATTCAAAAAGTTGATGTGAAACTGGATGTCTTTTTGCAAGGATGATGATGTCCCCTAAACAGCAGTTGTAGAACTGCTAGTTGACTGGTTGCAGATTTAGACATTCTTTGCTAAGACCAGTATACATGTATGCAATGTAAGTATTGTGATATTTGGCTTTGAATTAAAATTATGAATAGCTTTCAGTTTCTTTTGTGTTTATGTAATCGTCAAGGGGTTTATTACACTTTATTTTCAAGTTTAAAAAGCAGTTCGAAATAGTTTTTCATAATTACTCCTTTAAAGAAATGTTATTTCAACAATTTCACTTAAAATTACTTTTTTCTATTAAATGTTTTCATAAGGTTTTTATTTTAAATATGTTGCATGCATACTGTATAAGGAACTGACGGTAGTGTATAGTATTTTAAATGAACTGAAAAATTCATAGTTTTCAGCTCATTAAGTCTAGAATAAAGAATTCCAGACCCTGACCTTAAGGACACATTCAGTGAAGGGCCAGAGAGCTCTCTGTAAAAGCCACCAGAGAGTACTGATGGCTTGCAATGTCCTAATTCCTGTGAATCATTATATCATCATACTGCTGAAGGGAGCTACCCACTGGCTTACTGATGTTTTGGAGTTTTTTTAATCACTGGATTGATGTCATCTTAGAGGTAAGGGGGAGGGATGCTGATCCTGAAGATCCATCATCTCTGTACTGCGGGAAAGGCTTCCCTAATATGTTATCAGTGATATTCTCAAGAGCCATTTAATATCATTGCAGAGCTGATGCTCAGCTATGCAGTCTTTAGCTGGCATGACATTTTAATCTAGCCTTGAAAACACGTGCCACATGCTGGATACCCCTCATTCTGCAGTCATTATAGTCAATAGAGTTGTTGCATGAAATCGGTCATAAGGAAGGTTTGGAACAGCGGTTGCACTTTGGGTTATCTAGGTGGTGGCTTGGGTGCGTCAAATCCCATATAATTGTAGCAAAGATTTGAGGCAACTGCTGCAATAAAACAATGTAATTGCAGATTGTGGGCAACGTTCCAGTCATAAATACATGGAAAGTTTGTGTGCTGAGATAATTTGAGGCAGTAGTTTTGAATTCTTTCAAGAATTCAACTTCAGTTCATTAGCTAGTATTTATTGTCAGTTCTGTACTCAGTGACAAATTTGGGGGAGTTTTCTGTATTCTTTATGACAAAATTTTGTTTTATTTTTAAAGTAGAAGTTAGTTTTATTTAATTTGCACTAGTATCTTGCCTGTTACTTTCTGTTTGTCTTGAACTGTTGTCTGGGTTATTTCTTTAGAAATAAAATTGTTTTGTAATTCTTGCAACTTAATAAATATGGAAAGAACGGAACTATTTCAGGAGGGAGCAAAATTATGAAAACCCCAAAATAAAAAAAATATATCCTTGTGTAATCACCGTAAGATTAAATTATTGTGGTTTTGGAGTAAACTAGTGTTGTTTTAATAGATGAGCAAAAAAATAAGAGAATGGAGATAAAACATAAGGCTAGACTGTTATTATTAAATGTCTTAAAATCTGACAGTCTTTAAAGTAGTGCTATATAAAATGCTGTAGAAAAGCTATATTGTTTATTCCACTCAGTACTGTCCTACTGGTTGTGGGTCACCATTGAAGAAAAAGTCGATTTAATCATGGACAACAACATACTACACTATTATTTACGCACTGCTTAGGAGTATTACTATAGCATGAATCCAAAGCAGACAACACTAAATTCTCATAGCCTATTCCTCAAAACAACAATAAAATAAATTAAAAAAAAAAAAAAAAGATGGGAAAACCAAACAAAAAATGCCCTCAGCAAACCTGTATGAGTGGAGACTCGGCCTGCATAAAAACATTGCAGTTAACTGGTGAGCTTTCTAGCTATGGAGTAAATCAGTTAGTATATGGATTAGAGTGGCCCTGAAATTTACCTCGTCAGTTGTTTCCACCTGGTGAAGAACCTCTTACCCCGTCTGGACAGCACAGTATATTTAGTGACATGCTGTGAACTTATGCCACTTGTAACTTAGTGTCTGTTTAATGACAATATTCTGTGGAAAATGAGTTTGTTACATTAGTCAATGAATTTGGCTGTTTATCTTCTCCAAAAGACTCATGGATTGTAGAGGTGGCCACTATTTAGAGCAGAGCAAGCCACCATCTAAGCAGTGGGATAAGAACCACGGACACTCATCGGCTTAACAGTATCAGCTCACTAAGATAAAGCCCTTCCGTAATAGAGTTTCACGAGGCCTGCTGACTGCAGAATTAACTTTGAGCATCATTTCTGGTCTCATTACTCTCTAATCCAAAATGCAAGGCATCCTTCTGATGCTTCTGTAAATCTGAAAATTCCAGAAGTTAGAACTGTGGGAGAAATCACTGTGTAAAGAAATGAGAGAGCGAATAACTGAGTGACATATTAATTATATAATTCGTTAGTGGAAAGCACTCCTAAGCTATTACAAAAGCTTTTTTTTTTTAAAAAAAAAGAAAAGAAAAGAAAAAAGCCTTATGTAATAGAGCAGTATTAGTGCTGCTGTATGATGAGCAGGGAAACAGGGCCACTGAAACCTAGCTGGTTTTCTGGGAAATTACATATTTTTAAGAGTGTTGAGATTACAAATTCAAATTAAAAGATGCTAGAAGTAAGGTTGCTGATTACAACTCTTTTGTATAAATGAACTTTCCTTGGAGTTAATCACTGTGCTGTTACAGACTAGGTGTTTTTTCTTTACCACGCTCTTATTTAATAAATGGGTTCATTTCTCAGGTAAGCAACTGAGATATAACATCTGAAGTGGAAAGTGTTGATTGCTTTGCACGCCTAACTTGGGGAGAGTGGAAGCTGAGCTTTCAGAATACTTAACTTTCAAATAGCAATTTATGTATCCTAGGAATCAGTGCCCCATCCCTGGAAATGTGCCGGATAGGGCTTTGAGCATCCTGGTCAAGTGGGAGGTGTCCCTGCCCATGGCAGGGAGGTTGAAACTTGATGATCTTCAAGGTCCCTTCCAACTCTAACCATTCTATGTGTAAAACTACATTTGACATGAGTGGCACTGCTAGGTGCCCAGCATGCCTGCAGAGTGGCAAGTCCTGCAGTGGGAGCGTGGGGCTGCGGCGCTCTCAGCCCCTCGGAGTGTCTGGGGGTGTCGGGGCTGGCTGTGCAGCCCGCTGGAGGGGTGACTGACAGCCGGCAGCTTCCCACAAAGGGATGTGCCTCTGCCCTCCCTTGTGCTCCGTCTGCTGCTTGTGGGATGTGTCACCCAGCCAGTTCAGCTTGCTAAACAGGCAAAACCTAATCTGACAGCAGTGCTTTGCTGCTGTCTTAAACTGGCCCTTCTAGAGCCAGTTTAAGTGAGAGCTGTTGCTGGTGCAAAGAAGAGAGAAGCAGAAGGGAATGGAGCCACTTGTTTTGGTGGGAGTGAGCAGTCACCATTTCAGCTCTGAGATTGAACTGAAGTCTACAGAAGAAAAGCTTCTATACAAGAAAACTCCAGATAGTTCTGACTTTTGATTTGGGAGAGTTTCTTTCTCTGAGGTGACACTGAACATCAGTTTTCTAATTATAAGCACAGACATTGTGTCTAAAGCTGGCAACATTCATTTAAGCAACCACTTATGAAAAAGTTTGCTTTATGTTTAGTGCTATGTTTTCCTGTTGTCATAAGAGGTGATTTGAATCTAGTTATTCAGGATAGCATTTAGCTGCCTAGGCACTTGAATCTTCTTGCAGTCTCTGCAGTCCTACGGGAAGCAGGAGTGACTCACACACCTTCCCTTCATTATGCATCTTTGAGGAAATCTTCAAGGCAGATTCATCCCAAGGACTGAAATAAGAAAGGGGAAATAAAAAAATTAGGTATAATCATATAAATGCTGATGCCCTGTTTTTCATTAGGGTCAGGACTCCACAAAGCCTATGCATGAGATCTGTTATAACATTGATTATTCCTCCCACCTCTGTTTTTTGCAGTCGGACTGTGCATGGTCTTGTCAAAACTCACAGTTATCACTAACTTACACATTTATCCAGAACAGAAAGAGCCATTCCCAAGCAGTGTATTTCCATACAGGCTTTGAGCTAAAGCTCTGGTATTGCAGCTGTGTCAGCCTGGCCTTAGCAGCAAGAACAGCTTCGTGTTTCTGTGCATGGCCTCTTTCCTGCATTTTGCTGCGTTCTTGTAGCCCAGCAGTAAAGTACTATTGGCAAAGTGTCACTGTGTCAAGTATTAAAGTTACTCGCCTTCCTCTACCCTTTCCCCTCCCCAACCTGCCTCTGAACCAATCTAAAAAAAACAGAGGTGATGAATGTTTGTTTTCTCTCTTAAGTTTTTAAACTTCACTGAGCAAAAACCAGTTTCTGTGTGTCTTGGGAAGTTATTTGAAGCTTAACTGCTACCTAGGTATGTTTGGTTTGAGTCACAAGTCTTTTACTTTTGTTGCTTTGACAGATAGTAAAAACCTAAAGATCACAGTGTCCTAAAATAAAGCTAACAACATATTACTATAAAAATATTTTGGTTTACAAGTCATGTGATTTTAAAGAAACAGTAATAACTTCATATTCTTAAGCAAAGATGATTCACCTTTTTTTGTGCATATGAAGAGAACTATGAACTTGTTCTTTTTTATTTTAGTTGGTTTGGGGGGAAGGAATAGGGAAGAGTTTTCCTTTTGATTTTCTTAAATTTAGCTGGTGGTTCTATGCAGACTTTTAGAAGTATCTGAAGCTCATCTACATTTTTTCTCTTTGTATTTCTTTTTCCTCCTTTTCTTTAACAGTGCTGTAAATTCAGCCTGAAGTTAAAAAAAGCAACAAACAAACAAAAAACCCCAAGCCACGGTCATTTCTTCCTAATTATATTAAAAAAACAAAACAAAACAAACCACAAATTATGTGTGAATTAATGTAGCTTTGTTTGTTTTTTAGACTTTACATGTAAATGAGTGAAAACTGCTGGAATCCGTGCTTAGATTAAGCAGGAATAGCACCTGAAGAAAAGTGTGGTTTTATTCTCTTGTTTCTTGACCGTCACGGTTTGTTCAACATCACTTGTACGTGGAGCTATCATAGAGGAGTCAGAGCACAGGTGTTTTAGGGTGAGTTTAGCTGAGAAATGGATCCATTTGACAGTGAGCTCAAATGGTAGAGGAGGGGAGTGTTCGTGCATTGACCAGATTTGCTGTGCAAAGCAGCAATCAAATCTAAGCAAGGCAGAGAGGAAATAAAACACAGATTAGAGAAATAAAAGCAGTTGAAATTCAGTCAAGACAGATGCCACAATTATCTGGGGTAGTTACAGTTGATGAAAGTTACATGATAGTACTTCAAAAGAGGAAAGAAAATGTTTCAAAAAGTGTAAAATTATACAACCAGCCTAAACGCTGATCATGTTCTCCACTGAATACAAAAACATCATTTATGTTTTTTACTTTTACAAGTGCTGGTGACTAATACTGCATTGATTGCAGTGTTCAAAACTCAATATGCTGTAAATGGTAGTCCAAATTGCAGTCAGGAACAGTGTTTGGGGGTTGGTGTTTTTCGTTTTGGTTTGGTTTTTTTAACTATTAAAAAAAAATCTCTGGAGAAGTATTTGAGACTACTATACTGTGTAGACTTACAAGACCGAGAAACCAATGAATGGACGCTTTTGTTGCTTTAATACAGTTGAGGAGCAGTGGTAGCAATTTTAAACAATAGAGTAAGTATTCAGAAATGTGAAACCACCATGTAGGTATTTCTCATAAGTTCCCAAATCATTAAATCACAGGCTCCGATGATGATTTCCATCTTTTGTGTTCATTGCACAGATGAAAGTGAAAGTTTTTTATGAATGGAAAAAGGAAAAACTAAGGGACTTACCTTGAAGCTGGAAATAAAGGTTCTCCTCAAAGGGCTATTTATACGTTTTTCACAGTCATCCACAACTGCAAAAACCCTCCAGTCCCAAGTAAAAGAACAGGAACCCACCTCCTTGTGAGGTCCTTTATCATAGGGCTAGAGCTGCCTCCAGCACTTGATGCTGTTATTTTTATTTTTTATTTCTCCTCCCTTCCTGGGAGGATGATCTGCCATCTTAAAAAGCGAAGTAGAAAGTGCCTTGTTCTGCCTTTCTTTGGCCTGATGTTAGGGCACTCCTTGGAACATCAGTGTGGTGATACTGATGCATTTAGGATCCTGATTGTATTTTCCTGGACCATTGTACCAGCTGCTGGACCTTTACTTTGCAACTTCTTTCTTAAGCAACTTTCTTGAAGTTGTCATGCCTTGAGTTAGTTTTGGAAAGTACATTAGATTAGATCCTTTTGGATGTCAACACTTTCCAACTCTCCTGGTTTGAGAATCCCAGATGAAAATCAGGCATCAGACTTTCAGTTTAATTAAGACTATTTTGTCTTTTAGCACATAATTTAGCTGAGTTGTAGACACCTTGGTAAGTTTTTGGGTAGAATACAGAGGCATGTGTTAGCAAGGCTATTATCTTGGTGTATTAGTCTTCCTCCTGGGTAGAAATATAATGATAAATTAAAATACATTACAACTAGAATACTGCGTAAGTGAAAACTAATATATACAGAAGAACCTTTATGTACTTAAAAGAATAAATTAAATAGCATTGCATAGTAAAATATGACAGTATTGACATGTTAATTCTACCTTAAGAAACACCTTTTCAGATCATGGATGGGGAATAACTAGTTCATAAAAGCTAGTCTATTGTGGATGTATTTTCTCTTTTGTTTTTAACATCCTGTTAATGGTGGTAAAATAAAACTTTTAAAGTATGTTAAGGCTGTAAATTGAGTAGTTTAGTATCTGTATGTATAAGAGTGCATGGTATGTAGGTGCTGCTTGATACTAAGGTAGATAATACTTTTGTTAGTTTTTCTCCATCTCAAGGTGAATAGCAGAATCAGCTTTAAACTGATAATAATGCTCGTAAACTTGGAGGCAGATAGGTTTATGCACAAGTGATGTTAGAACAGTTGCTCAGTTCTCATTCATTCCCTGATGATACCAATGCATACAGAACTAGTTTATTTCATCCCAAAACAGTGACGTATTCAGTTTTAGCAGGCTCCCGAATTTTGATAGCACTTGACAATACAGCTTGTTCCACAAACCATTGCTCTTATTTTTCACGCTGGCATAACTTGAGACAAATACGCAAGGAGAAAATCCTGGAGAGATATGATGCTGTTGCCTGTTGGACAGGAGCTCACCCTTCGAGTGGCGAGTCTCTGGTGGCTCCGCTCTCTGGAGCAGTTGACTGTCCAGCTGTGACCGTGCAGAGCAGGGGGTGACTGCACTGGCCTTGGCGGTGGCAGACCCTTCCTCTTCGGCCAGCAGACCCCGGTTACTGGGCCGGCTCGCTGTGCTGTGAACCCACAGCTTTGGAAAGATGCGGTGTGGTGTCTCCTCCACGTAGGAACCGTTTTGACTGCAATGCAGATCTGAACTTGGGGTGGCACTTGATTTGAAGTTTCCCAAGCATGAAGTCTGTGTTGACACTCCAGGACAGAACAGAATCCTTTTCTGCATGTTTAAACGTTTAAGTTGTTTTATGCCGTCAGATTTTTTTTCAGAATAGTTCTTAAAAGATCTTTTAGGTGCTGCCTTGTGACAATGTTTGACAGCTACTGGCTAGTTTAGTGTGCGCTGGAAGATACCACTTCTTAATGCAGAAGTGTCTTGCAGGGGGCTTAGTATACAATAATAATGGATGATTAAAGCATACTAAATAATACTAACTTGTCTGACATTTGAAATAGTAACTATGTGACTGTTAATTTAAGCAGTTGATCTGTAGCTTCTGTAGAAGAAAACGTCAATTGGAAATTCTAAGTGTGAAATGGGCTAGTGTTCTCCCGGACCAGGTGCTACCCTTTCAACATTTCTTTTGTTACATTATTTTTTCACCAGCTTTCTGCTTGTGAACTGCTACCATTAGAAGCTCAGTAGGAGCAAAAGTCTGTGTTAATTTGCCTGACTGTAACTGCACAATTAAAGCAGTTTATCAGCAGGGGTTAGGACAATCAGTGTGTTCCGATGCTTCATGTTATAAAATTACTTCTGTTGTTCAAACAGATACTGTAATTAGTGCATCATTTTAAACTGGTTTTCTGCAGGGCTGGCTTGAAGTTCCGTCTGATAAAAACCTCTATTTTTGCTACTTACCTAAGCCCTTATTTTGTTTGCAGGCTGCTACTGAAGTAACAACTTATATTGAAATGTTAGTGCCAGGAGTATATCTTGTGAATACAGGTTTGGGCAGGGGGTGCTGTTTTTCAGGGGTTGGTTGGTTGGTTTGTTTGTTTTTCACTGGTCAGTCCTGTCAAGACTTAGATTCACTGGCAAAAATGGAAGGAGAAAACTCCATGTTTGTATTTAGAATTATTACTACATACTAGGATTTAATATCTAGCTCTTGCATAGATGAACAAGTAGCTTCATGTCAGATCATAAAGATAACTGTTGTTCTGTCTCTCGCACGCACATAATTAGATTTCACTTAGCATAGTTTCATGAGATGTGGTGAGCCAGTCTTTAAGTGGCAGTTACGTGTTAAAATATGGTCCCTCATGTTCTCCCTTTCTCAGGTACAGCACTGACCTTGTGTTGGCACTCAACAGCCTCTTATGATCTTATTCAACCCACTGGTCCAGCAGAGGAGGTCCAGGGAGGCGAAGGGGGTGTGGTTTTGCTGCATCAGCAAGTTATCCTTGCTCTGAAAAGCTGGCGTGGTGCTGGGGCCAGTCCCAGTGGAGGAATAAGGACTGCTGGGTAATGGGAGTGAACTTTCAAAGTTGTTAGACTGGTCACAAAAGCATACAGTAAGACAACAGTATGAGGCGATTCAAGTGATTTTTATTTCATTAGGGCTAGAGCACTCATGAATATGTATCAGCTAATGTGGAGATATTTATATATCTGAGGCTTTTAAGTGGTTTATTCCTTGCACAATGTTACAGAAATCCTCCTTCTTCTAGATATTTGTTTTCAGCGATCTCTGCAGAGTGTTGAAAACACCAAAAACTTATAATTCTATAGCTTGGGTTAGCAGAAAGAACAGTAACAAGAGCAAAAGTTAAGTTGAACAGCACAAGATGGACAATTCTTGTGGCCCATGAAAAGTTGAGACTAATGAGTTAGAATGCTCTTTTCCCTAAATTTCTTGGATTCCTCTGGCTTGGTTTTACGAGTTCAACTGTGTTGACAAAAGGCTGTTGAGTAAGGAATAATCTGTATTGAATGGTTGAGTAATATTTCTCTCAGATTCATAATTCAGACCTGACGTTGTTGCATGGTTGCAAATCAACTCTTATTTGAAAATACTTAAGCTAGAGCAAGACTAGAATTTGCTTACAATGACCTTTCTCATATGTCACTTTTTAGTTAAATTTAACTTATGTTTCAAAATTGCTTTAAATCAACATGTTAACTTTTTAAAATTCCTTTAAAATTCATACAGCTGCTTTTAAGCCACTCTTCCAATTATTTTTAAAACATTTATATATATATATATATATATATATGAGTGTTTTCACTATGAAAAGAAACATTCACTGAGAACTATTGTCAACTGTAATGTACCTATACCACAATTTATTAGACAAAATATATAGTGGTAATTTTACTAAATAGCTAAGTTCTTTCTCTCCACATCTTAACTCCTCAATTTGATTGTGAGAAATGGCTATGAGTGATTATTCTGTTTCTTATGTCTTATGATAATTTTAATTAAAGCTCTTAGAATGTACTTGAATTAAACCTTTGTATGGTTTAAAAGACTAAAGCTATTCTGATGTCTTTTAATTTTAGCATTTAGTTTCATTGTATGAAAACACTCTTTCCGTTTACTCTAGCTTTTCTCTGTGTGTTTTTTGGATCGTTCAGTAGGGAGAGTAGCTGGTTGTAATAGGTTGGTGAAAACAGAATTTAGTAACCTCACTTCAAGATGAGTGAGGATACAAAGATTCATTCTCAACATTTACTTGAGTCAGTGGCTTTATTTCTTTAAAGAGCCCCGGCTGTTGCTACTGAACTGTGTTTGTGTTTTCTTGTGGCCAATGTTACTGGAAATTGCATGAGTTAGAGTGGAAAATGTACGTAGGATGGGAGTTGTACTTTTTTTAATACTACAGCCCATAACTTTGTGAAAAAAATGCCACGTGGAAAGCTTCCTTCCACTCATCACATTGAATTCATGCTTTATTGTCTAACTAATATATCTCTGCCTTTCTATAAACAGATACTAGGAAAGTATTTCTTTTCCATGCTTATTTCATTTTCCTTTAATGGCATTCTGACAGCTAGAAATGACTGGATTCTGTTTCACCAGTTTTTAATCATCGACTATTTATAGTCGGTCGGCCATACTGTGAAAGTCCTTGGGCCTTTGTAGTGAGAAATAAAGCTTGAGACTTTTTAAAAAGTATTTTGATAAAATATTTTGTGATGACTTGCTTTCTGAAAATACCTTCCTTTTTCGCCATTTGAATCTTTTGAACAATTTCAATCAAGCTTGACAGGTACTTCTTTCCTTTGGGTTTAAAGTTTTCCAAAAATTATTGGCTAGATAGAGGAGAGGCCGAACTTAATACTTCTGGTAGAGGGAAGGAATGCACTGAGTTTTCAGTCATCTGCTTTGCGTAGCTTACAGAAGGCTAGTAAGCTGCTGTCTCTTTCTTGTTAAGTCAATAACCATATTAAGAGGGAAGCTTTGGGATGAGATATGAAGACGTGGCTTTAAAGGACTGGGGTGCAGGAGATACAAGACCGCAACCTGGAATTACTGTGATAGGGTGAGGTGTATGGTAAATGGAGGACACAAAACAACAGAGAGCTCAACTTCAATAAAATGTGTAGTTTTGAGTTAATTGCATCTTCTTCCTGCTTTTTGTCTCTCCCCTCGCCCCCCCCCCAATCTCTAAAAAAAACCAAAAACCAAAACTCTAATCTAAAAAAAAAGGCCACAAAACCCCTTCCATAATTATGTTAAATTTTCTTTTATTTTTGTGCAACTAAATTTCAAGTTGTAGCAAAATCATTTTTTTTAAACTACCTGATCCATTGACCTTAATAGCACGATAAATATTGAGCAGTTTCTTCAAGTCCATTATTCTGTACAGGTACCTTGAGGATAATGAGCATATACACACAGGCAACAGAATGAAAGCAAGATCTGTTTACAAAATTGGGCTATATTTAAGGATACTGAAATTTCTGCCAAACAAGGAGCACAGTGAAATTTCATCTGCCAGTTATGTTCCTCTTAATGTTCTTTAATTTAGCAGACAAGATAGTTTGGTTGTAATTAAGCTTTTCTAATATTGTTGTTCCCCAAGGTTGTGGCATAAATCACTGTACTCCATAGTTTCCTGAATCTTCACTGCCTTAATTTTTCCTGTATAATTCTTCAATAAACAATCTCTGGGATGCAGGAAAACTTCATGCTATAAATTACTTCTTGTGTATGTAATATAATTTTGAATCTATGCAATTGAATTTCTTTTTATCAAGTCTTTTATTCTGGTTTTCTTGGTGCTGTTTCTTTCTTCTATGTACTTACCCTTCCTGCTGTGGCAACAATTTTTTTTGTCCGAAATAACAGAAATTGCCATGGGAGGTACTCCTCACTGCTTTTTCGATAGGTAGACCTGGCAGCAATTGCTCAACAGGTGCTACTGAAGGACAAGAGGCAGTGGGCACATAGAAGTAAAAGAAATTATGTTTAATATAAGAAAAAGCTGCTTTTTTTTTTTATTTATTGTGATTGAACACTGATTGAAGACTGAACTGGCTGCCTGGAGAGGTGATGGAGTCTCCATTCTTGGAGATACTTAAAACCTAGCACTGAACAACATGCTCAAGTTGACCCTGCCTAAGCAGGGTGTTTGGACTGGATAATGTCCAAGGTCCTTTCCCACCTCGGCTGTTCTCCGGTTCTGTGAAATAATTTGTTTTGTTTTAGCTGCAATTCACTTCAATAATGCCACAGTTTGTAGTTTCTTTCTACAAAGTTATGCAGCAGGGCAAACTGTAGTCATTCTCTCCTGCCTATCTTTTCACTGTTTTCTCCCTAAACAATTTCAAAAGAAAACCCTAACCAGCCTTCGAAGTGTCGGACCATATTTCATTAGTCTTAAGAAAGACACCTTCCAACTTGAATTTCAGATATATTGAATTTACCCATTAGCATTTTCTATTTTGAAAACATCTTTTCCCAATCCTGTTTTATGACTTGTTGCACAGAGGACTAGTTTAAGTAAAGATTTTACCTGGGGGAAAATATGTCTTTCCAAACCATCCTTTCAGAATTTAAAAGGAGAATGAGTCAGTATAAAAGATTGCAGCTCTTAACTGCAGGAGGTTGCAGGTTATCTCTCTCCTCCCATGAGCCTAGCCCTGTCGTAGGTTTTGCATCTGACTTTCTGTTTGAATGAATGGCCTACTGTAGATCAGAATTTCTCACTTTTGGTAAAGCCAACCAATAAATAATTGAACATACATATTGGTATAACATTCAACTAGCATTTTCAATAAACCAAAAGACTTTTCTCAGAAAACTTAACTCACTAAGAAAGCAACTGCATGGGACAGAATGGAAGCAGTGGAGGAATTCAGAGCCTCAGACTGTTGAGGTAGAGCAGAAGAAATTGGAAGCCCATTCCAAACTCTCTTTTTTTTTTTTTTTTAATAATTGTTTTTTCAAACCTATTATTTGTGGACTTTTATTCTTCTTAACCTTTCTTTCAGTCTTACCATTTGGCTTAAGAAATAGTACTCTCCACAACAGGACTTCTATTAATGTACTTAATGACCACAGAAGAGCATGTTTAAAACTAGTCATACATTAGTTGGGTTATCTTACTGGTAAGTACTTGTATGATTGCTAGTGTTGTAAGGTCTGACCTTCGTAATACGCGTGCTTGTTGACCTTACAGACAACATTTCCTACCTAAAAGTGGATTAGAGGTTGGGGAAAAAATGTGGTTTATTGTCCTATGTGCAGGTGTTTTTTTTAACGTAACAAAAAAATCCTCATGTTGCAACAAATAATTTGAAGTACAGCACCAGTATTTGAGATTATGTTAATCTGAAACATTTAAATACCAAATAAGAGAGGTACTCTGGTCATGCAGGCTATTGTGCATCTCATCTCAGGTTAGTACGAGGTACCTTTCCCATTCCATCTTTGTGTGAGCTCACCATGTTCCTTGCTCTGCCCTCTACTGGTTTAGGAACCTTCTCTTATTCATCATACCTGTAACATAACTTGTCACCATCTTAAAAAAACCCACAACTCACTCCTGCTTTGGATTAAAAAAAAAAATCGAATTGTTTAAATAGTAATCGTGGAGATTTGATCATGATTGAGTGAAATAAGCTGCAAATACCTTGTGGTAGATAGTTCTTTCAAAGATTAAATTACAGCAGAGAACATGTTATAACTCAGCTGCACTTTGCGTCAAGTTCTGTTTTATAAATGAGGGTTACTTTTCTCTCCTTTCTCAGCTTCTGAAATTCACAGAGATATTTTCAGAGCCACCATTGCTTAGAAAGTTGGCGAAGATAAGATTTTTTTAAAAAAATTACTGTAGTTGATAGTATGGAGTAGGGTGCATGTGCACATTACATGAAGAATAGTATGAAGAAGAAATTTCCTTCAAAGTATTGATTCTTTTTACATACATCTCTCATGATTCTGTATTTTTTATCCGTGTCTATTCCACTAAACATTCTGGACTTAAAGAAGCTGAATTAAAGATACAACATTCTAAGGAACATTGCTCCCTCAGGTATATATGAATATGAAGTACTGCAAGCATTTGTTGGTATTAAATCTTCGAACATTTCCTCTGCATGTCTGATTTCCTGGAAGAATTTTAATGAAATCTGGTGGAAAAGATACATTTGCAATTAACTTTGCTTGCCTTAATTTTTTTAAAATGTGAATTGCGGTTAAGCCACAAATGTTTGTCTTACAAATAGGAGGCCCTTTTATGATGCCTAAGATTTTAAATAAGTTGGGTTTGTTTATGTGGGCCTTTATTTAGATTCAAAAGTTATAATAAACTTCTCTCATTTACCAATTTTTTATCCCTCTCTCCCGTTTTTTTAACTTGTTTTATTACATTTTAAATATTGTCAAATTGAAATTATGCTTCTGGGAA
The DNA here is from genome assembly GCF_001431845.1 of Calidris pugnax. NCBI lineage: Eukaryota > Metazoa > Chordata > Aves > Charadriiformes > Scolopacidae > Calidris > Calidris pugnax. The sequence goes on along the minus strand of NW_015090922.1, from coordinate 31,566,318 downwards.
ATTTGGCTAGCTTTATTCACTATTTAATAAAGATGGAGTTGGAAAGTTTCTTCTGTGTTGTGTTCATGATCTTATTTTTTTAAAGTCTGGATACTTGAATGTGTTACTTAAATTTATGGATATCTGTTGTTTAAAAATGTTTACATTTTAAAAAAAAAGTTTTCTTTAGCGTGCCTTGCCTTTCTGAAAACATTACTAAGATTTATCTTTGGTATTATTAATGCCATTGTTGTAACAGAGTGCCTGTGTAATGATGACCATCTTGTTACATGCTCTTCGGTGGCTTCGGTATTAAGGCCTTGTCATGTCCTCCTCTCTGCCCTTCATCCAGTGAATGTAGCTCTGCTTCGAAAATTGTAACTTCTGTTCCTTTTGTAATGTTTAATTCTTGAACCTTTGCTTTATGAGTATTTAAAAGCAATTTTTAAAACTGTATTTAAAACCAAGTTTTAAAACTAAGAATTGCTCTCTTTTCTTGTCCTTTGGAGTGATTCAGATGGAGTTTCTATGTATGGTGTCTTTTCACTTCTCTTGAAAATACTACGTTTTTTAACCACCAGTATGTTTTATCTGTTAACCCTTGAAAGGCTCCAAAGAATATTGAAAATGATACTGTGTTTGTAGTACTTCCTGTTCTTGTTCCTTTGTTCAGTTGAGAAAGGTACTCTAAGAAATCACATTTGTTATGTAGTCTCTAGAAAAAGAAACAACCAACAAGTATGAGGTTCCAAAACACAATCAAAATCCAAAAAAAGGTATTTTGTAGCCTCAAGTTCTTGTTAAGTAACCACATAAAACAAAACAGCCTCCACAGTATGAAGAAGTCTTTTCCTATTTTGCTGTTTGTACTATTAAAAGAACTGAGTTTGTCTACTCTTTACATGATTGTTTTATACAGAATGTAACAATGCTTCATAGCTTCCGTCTTTCAATTTTTTTTTAGGAAGAACAGAACCGAGGCAAGCCCAATTGGGAACACCTGAATGAAGATTTACATGTACTTATCACTGTGGAGGATGCTCAAAACAGAGCAGAAATAAAACTGAAGAGGGCTGTTGAAGAAGTAAAAAAGTTACTGATACCCGCAGTAAGTATTTGTATGCAAGTCTTTGTTTTCCATTTCCAGAAGTCATATCTGAAATACAATGAATACTGCAGCAGTAAGAGTAAGCCTGCAGAGCAGCATCCTAAAATGAAGCTTAATTTTTTTTTTAATAGTCTAGTGATCTTCAAAATATTTCATCCTGTATTGAATTATTCCTCAGGACAGAATAATATTTTTAAGAGATGGTTTTGTGTTTGGTTTTTTGGCCTGTTTTAGATATAGATGCAGGAAATCCTTCTCACCTTTAAAAGGCAATGCTTAACTGTTACACTACCTTTCTGTCCTTCTTTCAGTATAAGGATGTTTCACTTTAAGGCTGGGGATATGTGACATGCTTTTATGTTTCACTTTGAGATGATTCTGATTCTTTAAGAAAAGGAGGTATGTTTTCTTAGATCCTCACATTAGACACCTTCCAAAAAGAACAAAACCCTTCAGGAGCACAGTATCAAAAAACTTTGCCATCAACATATTGGGCGAAAAATAAGCATAGTGAAACTGGAAAATGGGTTGTATTTCTCACTTCCTGGTAATAAAAACAGCTTTCTGCCCAGCGAGGTGACTTAAAGCATTTTGCAGGGACCAGAATTACCCTGTGAGAGCTCTTCTCTTAGATCTGCTCTGTATTCTCACTCAAAGCAAGGTGACTTAGCATGGCTGTACAGTGCATTCCATGCCATTAACTTGCATCTTGTGCTGATTTTTACCACCATTTTTGTGCCATTATTGAATGATAAAAATAAATTAATGTCTTTTTCAGTGGTGGAGAAATTTTCCGTAATACGAGGAAAAATTGAGATTATCTTGTGAAAGAAAGCAGTAGGTGGTATTAAAATGACCTAGTGATTCTGGGTGCTTAGTGAATGCTAATAGATGCTGACTGTCAGGGAGCTTGTGGTGACACATGCTGTATAAGCACATTTAATTTGAAGACATTTTTAAAAGTTACCGAAGATCAGGAGAGACACTTCGTTTTTGAGTTAACAAAAAATGGTAGAATATTAAGCAGGAAGTATGGGGGGGGAAAAAAGTAATTTAGACCTCTTCACATTGTCAGTCTCTGAAGGCTGAAATCAACTAGAGAAAAGTATATCTTTAGAATTTATTCATTTACTACAGAGATGTTGAGCATGTTAGGATTGAGTTTGTGGTCAGGACTAGAAATGGTAATAAGAAAAAGACTTTTTATATGCGCAAAACTTGAAACATTTTTGTTTATTCTCTAGCTACAGTGCACCAAATAGTTTTAAAAAGACACACAGCTCAAAACTTCTATGTGATGCAGAATTAATGTTGTGAAACATCTGTTGATTCTTCTGCCTCCCTCTTGTTGCTGAATAATACGACCGAAGGGTCATGTTCAAGATGACCCGATAGGTCACAAATCCCCAGTATGTCTGAAGTAGTAACGTGTATACTCTGCATACGTTTGTGTTATGCTTGGTTTCTGGAGCTGGTGTATGGGTGTATTTTGAGCCTCTAAAAAAATGAATACATTAGTAGTTTTTCATTTTGTTAGTGTCAGCTAGGTCTGGACTTTTTGGTATTTGGTTGGACTCAATGATCTCGGAGGTCCCTTCCAACCACTAAGATTCTGTGACTCTGTCTGTCTTGAAAATATTCTGCCTTGTTTAGTAACTTTATCAGTTGGGGGAGCTCTATAATGCTGATTACAGATTTTTCCCCCTCTAGAAATAAACAACAAAGGGTTAAGTATTGTCCAAATATATCATCAGTTGAAAAACACTTTGTCAGTTCAGTTACTTAACATCTTTATATATTGTGTGTAGGTTTAAGAGATTTGGGCAGTGCTTATTACCTGTGCAAGAATTAAAGGTCTGTTGGCTCTCATTTCTGAAAGTTATGCCTCGTTGAAACAGGCATCTGCAGTACATCCTGATGAATTAGTATGTAGGTGAATTTGTTTTTTGCACTACCTGTTGCATCTGCTGAAGTAGCATCAAAAATGGCTGTTTAATCAAATTACGTTTTCAGGCAGTTTGAGAGTTGAAAAATTCTGCTTTAGGATTAAAAGATATGAATGGAAAACTTATGTGAAGCCAGCCATAAACCCTTAAATAGTCAGGGTAAACACGAGGAAAAAAAGAAATCCTAGCTTATTATAACAGGATGGGTGAAATTGTGGATGTTGGAACATTCCAAAGATGCTCTAAAATGTATGAATACAAAAATTGGAAATTCCTTTTCACATGGAATACCTGCAACTATTACTGTTTTCCAAATAAATGTCAGAGGATTAAAATTGATAAAAAATATATTAATGTATTTCTCTTTTATCTCCATTCAACTTGAATAAAAATTGAGATTATGTAGGAGGGGAGACTCAGTTTCATTCTTGTCATATATTGGCAATGCTTTGGTTTTTCTGAGATACATTTCAGAAAAGCAAGCTGGTGTTAGAGATGGGAATGAGTTACTAATTTCTGGGAATAATCAGTTATTTTTATATCCAAGATATTAAAAAGTCTAATTACTTTTTATAACAACAGTGCACAAATAGGCACATTTCTAAAATGGATTTCCGTTTGAAGGTACTTGGGTGAACAGAAGCTATTTCAGTAGTAGCGTGTATTTCTTCTCATCTTTATGAATCTCGATAACTAGTGGGTTTTTTTCCTTGTGGATGTGAATTATTAATTTCCCTTTCCACTTGCTCTTGGATTTTCACCAAGGTGGTAGCATAATCAAGCAGTTTATCTTTAGAAATAAAAAGGACAACTTGAGGCAGACTGGCTGAATGAGCCTTTTTTTCTCCCTAAGGAGAGAGGCCAAAACTTAAAAAAAAACCACCAAGCCCCAACAAAAAAAAACCCAAACAAAAAAAAAAAAAAAAAAAACAACCCACCAACTTGTATTTAATATACATTTCTTTGGTATGAAACTTTTTTTAATTTTGGCTGTACTTCAAGTTTTATAGTTCTAATCTTTTCTTCCCATAGTTCAGTGAGATACTGGTCATTATGTGGACCTGCAAGATCATATGGTACTGCTTCTTTCATGTTTTTCTGCAAAGAAAAACAGGAAGAATAAAGTAGCCTGCAGGCTTTTGGGATCACATTGAGCTATGCTATCCTTATGTCTCCTTCTAAAGTGAATTCTACAGGTATTGATCTCTCTTCATTGTGAGAGCTTTGAGAGTTTATTTCTTGTTTGCTGGAGTTCAGTAAGGATGGGTGGTTCTCTTGCAAGGGAAAAACAAAAGATGCTCTGGATTGTGCACTGCAGAACATAAGAAAAATGGAGAGACTGTGTAAAGGGGTGTATGTAATAATTAAGCTTAGCATACTGAATTACAGTGTCCTTAAGGGTTTGGAATTATTCTTTGAGGTCCTGGGCAGTAGATATGAATTCCTGTGCTAGAAGTATCTGAGGCTTCTACTTGTTCTAAGAAGTGTTGAATAAACTCTATCTAGATACTCCTTTTGTTATATAGATGTCCAGGTCTCTTTAATTACTAATTCACCATTATACTAACTATCTTTATATAGGATGAGGCACATACAACAGAATTAAAATTTCAGGCAAACATTTCTTACCCCTTTTTCCTTTGACTCCACATTCTTCCTTTCTGAGGAAAAGGGCTTCTGCTTAACTATGCTAATTTGTCCTGGAATTGGTGTTTTTCAGATTCTTTGTATCGTTCTTCCTGCATTGGGGCAGCTGAACTTTTTTGTTATTTGTTCTTTCCTCCTTGTCTGAAGACCACTATGACATAGTATTAGTCAGTGATGGTCCCTTTAAAATTTTGTGCATCACTTGCCACTACAATAATTGAATTTCAAAAGTGTGATGGGTAGGAATTAATTTTTCAGTTGAAGATTGTTAAATTCTGTTAGTACATTTGGTTCTTGCCTATATTAGTGATTTTAGACTTCTCATATATCTTTGTATATGTTCATATTTTTAAGTTTAACTGTATGGTAAACAAAGGAATCATTGAGCTTAATTAAAATAAATAACTGTAGCAATGTTGTTTTCATAATGTCAAAATCCTTAGGGTAGACTAATGTCAATGGCAGTTATTTTTTCAAAATAATTCAAACACAAAACCATGTTATGAAGGTAATTATTCCTTAATCTGGAAAACAATTATAACTTAGAGTATATAGGAGTCAACAAATAAACAATTTTCTAATGGTCATTTTTATGTATTTTGTAGCAGCTTTATGCATTGGACAACAATTACCATCAGTCTTCAATAGTGTTCCCAAGCGTTTAATCCTGTTTTGTAATAGAAGTTTCAGTGTTGTAGTTGATGAATTTAAAAATGGAGGTAGGAAAGGATGCAAAATAAAGATGTTACCAGAATATTTTCCACACAAGATGATCTATAACATAAATACATAGAAGTCCAAATTGCCAAAACCTAATAAACCATTTAATAATAGAGTCAAGTGGATAATTCTTGCTATGTGTAGGAGCTGAAGTTAGAAAGTAATTTTGCCAGTCTTCAGGTCAAATTAAAAAAAAACAAAACAAAACAAAAAAAACCCCACCAAAAACGTAGACTTCAAACAAACAAAACCCCCAACAACTTCACAAAGCTACAAAGCCTCAAAAAACTGGCCTGAAGAGTGCTGTATTAACTGATATTACTGTCCTTTAGCCATATCATAGTTGCTGCTGCAACTGTAATCTGTCTCCAGCAAGCCGTTTGGAAGGCTGAATAAGTCTGAATTAGTGAAACTATGAAATAAAGGAAGTGAAACATACATTCTCACCTCTAAACATTTTCATAAACAACAGAGAGAAAATAGCTATGCTTAACAAATAATAGAATAGTAGAAATCAGACTGCGAACAACTGTGGAAATACCTGAAAATTGCCCAAGAGGCTTAAGCAGTTGCTGAAAGTGATTGATTGAATCTTCTTGAGTTAAGTTTTTACTATTAGATGAATTTATTTTGGCCTGAGGGGCTGGTAAGGTTAAGTGCAAGGCACTACTAGAAAAGTAAAAGTAGGAGCAGTGAACAGAATGCTTAGAAGATGTGTTCACCAGGGCAGTATGATAAGAAATGCTTGCTGTTTTCAGAGGAAAAGAAGTAACTTCAACACTGTGAGATCTTGTATTCCACATTACACATGCTGCAATAAAAGCAGCCTCACCAAGTTGCAACTGAATTCTCATGGAGATCATAGTGAGAAAATGGGGAAAGCCTGTGCTGATGATGGCTGCCTTCAGTATCAGCTGTGACAAAGGACAGGACTGGGAAAAACATCAAGAACTATTTTTTATGTCAAAAGATTAAAACAGATAACATACACTGTTAAAAAACAAACGATTGTTATATTCTATATAGCAGAAGGCAGGAGAATTAAGAATAAAGTAAATAGTGGAAGGAAATCTGGGGAAGTAGGATTTGATTTTCACCTTGAAGATAATATTTGCTGTCTTCTTACTTTGAAGAAAAAAATAATTGAAAAAATGAATCAAATAGCAAACTATTCACTACAAGCGTAATAGAGCATGATACTTTTCTTTACGTTCAGTGTTTTGAAACATAGTGTGCCAACAAAAATACCAGCAAAGATTTGTGTGAAGATGTAACACAGCTACAACAAATGTTTGTGACCCTATGGTTAGAGAAAAATATCTGTGTTAAATGAGATACAGTCTCTTCTTCGCGATCTGTTGCTTTAAATTGTGAGATGTTAGCAAAACAGAGTACAAGCATTTAGTGGTTACAGAGAATGGCTTGCTTTCTGAAGAAGCGAGTCTTTTCCATGGTAGTCCAGCTAACATGCAAGGATTTTACTCACAGACTTTCTTCTTGCAAATGCTTACTGTACTCATTATCAAAGCAGCAGCAGAAAATGGCATTCTGGTGTTTCATCCAGTTTAATGTGCTGTATGTATTCTGCATGATTTTTTACTAATTGGAACGTTCTTTCTAGTGATGCTTGGTATGTAAGCACTCACTAACTGTCCGCCTTCTGTTTACTCTGTGTTACTAGAGATCGTATTTTCATGGTATTTCTTTTTTTAGTCACTCTTGCATACAATACATTTTCTTTATATAACAGGAGAAACTATAATGAAGGGACAGTAGTATTGGCTGAAGGTTTAATTTTTCAGTTGGATAACTTAAAAGCATTTTTTTCCTAAGTAAGTGTGATGACGTGTGGCTTCTTTATTAGTTAAAGTAAATTTCTAATACTCTTTTTTAAGTGTAGTTGTAAATTTCCATTGTGGTTTATTTTCAACTTCTTAAAATAAACTGAAGGATGGCTTTGGTTTTACCCTGAGAACTTTCTGTGCTGTGGATTCTATAGCAAAAACCTGATACAGTTGAAAAAATTTTAGTTTAGGAATTTTTAATTGTGCTTTAGTTTTAGTAAAAAAAAAAAAAAGGATATTGTAGTAATGCTGTACATAATTTGTTGCCCTGTAGCTACAACTAGCAAAAGCTTGAAATTGAAAGATATTAGAAGAGGAGAAGATTTCATTTGTTTTAGCTATCTGAAAAGCCGCTATAAATTCTGCATGCAAGTTTAGCTTCCCTGAATAGCTCTTTCTAACCCATTCCTGCATGGTGTGCTGGTTTTGCCTTTTTGCTTTCACAAGAGAGAATCTAGTGCCGCCTTCTATAGTCTCCCCGTTGAAATGTTGGTCATGCTGTGCAGTCCATTGTTTGCTGCTTGTTCAATTAAAGTTATGAAATGAATAAGTGATAGAGCAGCTGAAAAAGGACACTGCCGTCCTTCAAAGCTTTTTAGGAAATTGCCGCGTTACATCTGTTCTGTCAGTTCAGACGCCAGTCTCTCACCGTGCACATCGTGTAAATGATCAAAAGGGAAGCTCTGTAGGTAGGGTAATGAAGCAGCCCAAACTTCTTGGGAGTGACTGCTAGATAACGTGGTAAACTTTTTGATGTGGAGGAGAGGTGATAGCGTATTATTTTTAGTAGTGTGAAGCAGACTTAATATTTCCATGACAGTAGGAACCAAGGGCTGCTGCAGTCCTGCCATTCCCTCATGATTTGCTGTCCCTGATTCCTGTTTTGCACCACGAAGTACTGGCCTTCATCTGAGTGGGCACCCAGTCCGTTTGGTGGAGCGCTTAATCTTGTCTCAGCTGACTTGCTATAGAGTCAGTTCTGGTTTAGCAGTGACAGAAGTGATGCAATGAGAATACCCAGCTAGGGAAAAACGGGATTGCAGCAGACCACCCTTAAAGAAGAGTTCAACTTCCGTAGAACTGCGAGTATGTTCACTTGCAGATAATATGAGAACAAAATAATCACAAACTTAATGTAGCAGAATGTGACAGTGGAAAACAAAAGAGGAAAGCCTACCCCAGTATGTAGGTTTTCTACTGTCCTCTATGTCTGGTACTGATAATTTCATTAGCTTATTCAAAAGTTGAGTAAAGAATTAGTTATGTTGAGTGGTCCTTAAGTAAATTCTGGTATGCATTTTAACAGTCTTATTCTGCTGAAAGTTTTTGGTGTAATGCAAGTCTGAGTTTTAAAATGAGGACAAGAATCACACCAGTTCACATAGGAAGTGTTTACATATCATACTTGATATGTTACTGCAGTGTTACATTTTTGAGTTTACAGTAGTATTGACTATTAACAAAATTATTCCAGCCTGCTGCAAGTGTGAAACAGCTGTCTCCATCATTGTGTACTGTGGTGAGAACTCTAGACCAGTGGTTCATTAGCACCAAAATAACATCTTTTGATGGAAATGATTTTTTGAGACCATATTTGCTGCAAGATATGTAGGTGATTTGTAACTTGATTGAATTAAAACTTGTTTAAACTGTTAAATTCCTCAACTCTCCTGAAATTATCTTTGTAGTGCTAAAGAGAAAACTAGTATTAGTCATCAGAATATTGTTCATGAGAATCATTTTGAAAGGGAGTATAAAATTTCCTCTTATTAATGATTATAAATTTGTTTTCAACTTTCCATTTTCAAAAAGTTGCCAAAGATTGAATACAAATTTATGATGATCTGTGCCCTCACATATTTCAGTTGATGATTTTACAAATTTGAACATGTAGTCATAATCAGATATAATTATGTAAGTATGTTTGTTTTTATTAGCTTATAACTTAGGTAGCAGTTCATACTGATTCTTGTTCTTCCTAAGCTTTTGTGATATTAATGGGAGAAAGAAGCTCTTCTAATAGTTATTTCTAAGCACTTTAATCCAACTGTTACTCTGAATCTTTGATGGCTTTTAGAACCCAGGGAAAACAGTTAAATGTGCCTGCATGCAGTTACTGTTGAATACTCTATCTCTTTTCCCCTTTTCCTTCTTCTCCTAAGTATTTATTGGGGATGTATACCACCCTTCTCTGTATTCATTTATTTAAGGTGTTGCAGCTGTATAACTGGAAAAATAGTAGATGGTACTTTCTGAAAAAGACCTTGGGAAACTTAGAAAATAGTCTCTTCTCAAAGAGAAACAAAGAATCTCTGTTGCCTGAAACTCAGTAGGCACATGCCCTTCCAAAGCAGGATTATGCATTGATTAGGAGCTCTAATTAGGTTCTGCATGGGTTTTGTCTGTCTTCCAGAAATGCGCTTAATCTATTTGTTTTTTGGTAGACATAGTTGTGGAAGAAAAAATGACATTGACCTATTCTAGTAATTCATTTTGTGGTATCTGTAACTTTTTTCATTTTTCATTCAATTTTTTAAAGTTTCTTCCTCTACTCTTGGCTATTTTTTCTGTTCTTACCATAGTCTCTTTTTTGTTTTCTTCTGCATCTTTGTTCTTTTTCTATTGATGGCCCTGGAGCAGAACATGGTAAGCTGGGATCTTTATATAAAATCTTGTTAAAGTATTTCTGTCCTTATGTAAGAAGCAGATAATGAAGCCATGATTCTCCTTGCCTGTCCATCTTGATGAAGATGACGAGAAAAATGCAACAAATTACCCATGCATTATTTTCCTTATCGTTCATTTCCAGTTACAGTTGTTTTTTTTCTTGGTGGCTAGTTTACTTTTTTGAAATCGCAGCCTTAGACCTAGGTGGAAAAAATGCTAATTGTTGAATTGTTATTTCTGGGGAGTCATAGTATAAAGACTATAAATTTGTTGTCCTGCGCTTTTAACACATTTTTATACTAAATATTAACCAGACTATAATAAGGAGGTCAGATCACTTTATGAAAAAGTCATCTTGGCAGTGGTTTCCAGAGGGTTCTTGGCAATTGCAAAGGTTTTTGTGTGAAATTGTAGTAAAGTAACCAGTAAACATTTCCCTGTTCCAGCTATTTAAAGCATTCTTTATTGCCAGTGTTAGTTTTGAAAACTAGATTTCTAATTATGCAAAAATAAAACTTGTCATAGAAGCATCTGTGGCTTAATGCTGACTGATGATTTATAGCCATCAAGTTGCTCTACATTGTACTATTTTGACATCAGAACACAGAAAATTCTAACTTCTGGAAAAGTGCCCAGGGTTTTTCACCTACTATTCAATAGAAAACTTAAGTGTTTCTTTTTTAAAACAGTGCAGGAATGCTTGAGCTTCAGTGGAATACTAATAAGATTTCTTTTCCTTTTCCTTTTTTACGTTTTTACTGGTTAGGGCTTTAATATGGGAATATTCTGGACCCTGTTATCAGGAGAAACGTAGGTGAGCATGATATAAGAAAACGGGGCTGACTATTTTAAATAGCTTACATTATTTTGGCCTAGGCCATTTCTAAAATGCTTTAAATTAAACAGGAGACTGGTAAACTGTCCTGGAAATTGAAAAACTAGATGAGATGTTACTGGGAAGTTGCATTGCTTGGAACAGAGTTATTAATGAGAAGCATTTAAGACTCCATGAAGTAGTACATTTTTTTTGTGTTGTTGGAAAAGGTATGGTTTTTCATGTTTTTTTTTCCTATATCTTAGTATTTTAAAAAATCTTTAAAAAGTTCTGCATTATTTTCAAACACTATTAATAGGGATAATTTAATGTTAACAGAGCTGCCTTCTAAGTCCTCAGCATTACCATTATCAGCTAACTTTTAATATTTCTACAATATTTATGTACATAGTAAGTTATGTTTATCAAATTAAACTTGTGTTGGAAAATTGAATGTGTTTTTAAATCCCAAAGCACTTGGAATTATTGGACAGAAGGAAATCTGAACACCAGCAAAAAGAGAAAAAGTGAGGGGTCTCTAACACTATATCCAGTCCTTTGATATTGTACCCTCTTATAAATGGATTGGAAGATGTGAATTTTTCTTTTCGACCAAACATAGCTGTAGATACTAAGAATTTCAGTTTCTTTGTTTTTAAATTAATGAATCCAGCCTTTGATAGATAGTTTCTACAGTCTCCAAAACTGTACATTGTAAATCCCTTTTCATAAGACTAAAAAAATCAACCCACCAAAACCACCATTTGGAGTTGACTGTCTTAAGATCATTTGTAGTAATTTTGATGAAAACTAGTTTCAGTTGTGTAATTGCATGCACTGCTATTGTATTTTCTAATATTTGAAGTAGTTTCTTTGGGATTTTTTCACTCTATGGCTTATGTGTCCTAGTTGGAAAAAAAAAAATCTAAACTTTGACTACCCTGGCTTTCTTGGGAATCATAGTTACTATACAGTTATACTAATGCAAGCAAATGACAGGATTGGAAAGGTGAAATGAAACTAAAAACTGCATCATATGTATGTGCAGTAGTGGTGAAAGTTGTGCAAGTAGGTGTTTCTAGTTTTTGTGAAGCCTTTTGGTAATGTTAGGCACCCAGTGGCCTTATTTTTCTGTATCTGCTGGTCTGAGCTTTTAGTTTTTAATGAGCAGACCTGTAGCTGCTAGAGTCTTAAAGAAAAGTTTTAAAGTTTTAGGATGAGAGGTTGCTTGCTAATTGTGGTTGAATTTATAATCAAAATCAGTCCTATCAGCAGATATGTGTTGAGTAATAAAATCTTCATGTCATATTGTGCAGGAAAGCTGTTTGAGAGAGTATAACCACTTGTTTTGCTTTAGAAGATAAATTGTGAAAGACAAAGGGAGCTAAGAGGAATGTCTGAATTTCTCCCACATTTTTAACCCACTGTAGTACGTATGGTAACTTTACAGTTAATGGTAATTCTTGTCATTTGGAACAGGTAGGCTATTGCTGTAGTGTTGAGAAGAATACTTAAGCCTGCAAAAGCAAGCCCTGTATTTGCCTTCCTGAAATTACTGGTTGATTTCAAAAGAGTGTAGGCTGTAGGGACTCCTTTGCAGTGATCTTTGCAGTATGAGCTCCTGTCTTGGTGGATGGTGGAGAACTCTGCAAAGAGAAGCTTTAATTCTCAGCAGTGAGAAAAGCTTTGGGGAAATCTCTTACTTTTGAAGGTCCAAAGGTTGGTCAGATTCAAGATAGATACACCAAAAAAAAATCAGACTTTTAAAATTTGTCTGGTCATAGAAACACTTGTTTTCCCCTATGCTAACAAAGACACTCTTTAAATAAATGTTAACTTTCTCATCTGTGAAGTGTGGCGATAGCTCCTTGATGATTTGTAAAATACTCTGAGGGGTAAATGTTTACTTTTTAAAAATATATATATATATGAAAGGTCATTACTGGAACGCTAATTTTTGTGTTGCAATCTGTAGTTTTGCTGGTGGTCCTGGAAACAGAAGAATGAGCAAAGTTTATGTTATCCTATAAGATTAGAGATAGTGGGAGGAAACTCCGAAGGGTTCTTGATGTTCGTGCAGAAAGTCGTGCTAATAAGAAATAAATTTGTTGATTTCAGCTTAGAATTACTTGAAAATTTTCTTGGAAATTGATTTGTTGCATAAGCCGTCATGTAAATTCTACGTATTACTGAAATATTTTTGTGGAGGACCTTTAAGAATTCACTACATACATATATATATCTCTCTCTCCACCTACGTAGCCTTTGTGCTTTAAGGCTTTAGTAAATCGGGTATTAAATAAATTATATTTCTTGTGGTCCTTAGAAAGTAAATGGGACGATTAGTGGTTTTGCAGAGTCACCTAGGAGTCATGCTGAACTGGGCCTGAAAGGGACTCTAACAGTACCATTTGAGAAAATATCATCTCTTGTTCCTGTGTAAATCATATTGCAGTGCTTGGAAAATAAAGCATGTAAAACACTAAAGCTGATAAATAGTGCAATTTATTCTTATTATGTCATGCTTTACATTCTATATATTTTGCAGCTGCTGGAAGTAATCTGTTTGTAGCAGTCACAACACATAAATGTTAATCATAATTAAATAATACTTTCTTTCACTACTTACTGTAGCTGGGATTTTTTTAGAAGACCCTAAATGAGTCCAGTAAGTAAATCTCATTAAAATTAATAGTACTTTGTAAATCTGAGGTATACAGGCTTTTCTAAAAGGCTAGGTTACTTCTAGGAACTTCAAAGTAAGATGCAACATTATGTGAATATGATAGTAATGATCAATGGTTTAGGTTTGAAATCTAGGAATTTATATTTACGAAAAATCTCAAATTGATTTGGAAACTTCAGAAATCTTTGCTAAGACAACTTTTATGATGATTTAGTCAAGACATAACCCCCAACATAATCTAGGTGCTGGTTTTATTTATATTTTTGCTGCATTTTAATCCGTTTAATCAGTTTCCTTCCAATGTCAATCACACATACCCTTTCAGCCCAGTTTTAATGTTTAGGGGGAACCAAGGGAACTAGATATACGATTAAATGTCATTTAATGAAAAGCATCTGTGGTTTAAGGCATGGTTTCGCTTACCGGATTCAGTAAACTGCTTATGATGGAGGTAGCTCTAGTAGCTCACATGGAAAAAAAAGCAAACCGCTTAACTCCTTTTGTTGTTCTGATATCAGTTTGCTTTTTGCTTTACAAATTTCTTTCATAGAATTGTCCGAGTAGAATCCTCAGTAATTAGAACGGTTTATTAGCAGGGAACTTTAACTGGCATAACAGCACTAAATACCACTCCTTTGTGACTTCTATAAACAGCTTGTATTTCAAGGAAAGCTTATGTAAAAAGTAGAAAAATGTTTGTTTTTTTTTTTCTTTAAAGGTCTTAAGAACATCAGCCTGTTACTTATGATTTAAGAAAAGAAAAAGTAATCTCAGAAAAAAGCCTTAGTTTGAGAGACTAAGAAAATACATATGGAAATAAAACTGTGCAAACATGTCTGTGTTCCTCTAAAGCATTAGTATTATTAGCATGTATTACTAATCCCAGAAAGTTAAGTAACACATAAAAACATAGAAATGTAGGTTTACTGTGGATTATTTTGTGGAGCAGAATAATTTTTTCAAATTATCCTTTCAGTGCTGCTCAATACATACCTTCACACTTTGCTATCGAGGCATCCTTTGTACCAGTTCTTTTCCTGGCTTTGACCTCAGGCATACGTTTACACTTCCATCACTTTGTCAGGAGCACTTTAGTGTTTCTGGTGATAAATGTTTCTTTTCCTCAAAAGAACCCGAATGTATTGCATTTCTGGCAGAGAACATCATCTGTCCTGTGTGGCACAGTCCACTGTTAAGAGGGACAAACAATGGCACCATCTAGAAAGTGTGGCTGAGCTTAAAGTGTTTTTCCGTTGACCTCTTTTCAAAAGAGAGATTGATACAGGTGACTATTCCTATGCTTGTTTTAGTATTTATTGATCTAGAAAAATAAAAAAATCTGATCATGATTAAAGTCTCAGTTGCTTTTCCTACAAGAAGTACTTGATGTTATAGAACAGGGCTCTCTGTTTCTCTTGATACCCGAAGTGTGGCATCTTAGGTATGCTAACCTGAGCATGGCTTTCCTGTCCTTTTTTGTGGCGTAAGGAAGGAGAGGAATGTCTTTAAACCAGAGTATCATCTTGCTTGGAGAGTGCTCATAATCCCGAAGGATCTGATGCAAGCAAAATTGCTTCTCGTGTCGGTAATTAAGCACCTTCCTCAAGCACAGTTCTTTGGTACATAAATCTATCAACACTTGCTTTTGGAAGTAGTCTCCTAGGTCTTCTGTAGACTCTCCACGACCTTCCAGAATCTTTGCTATACATTGTGTTCTGCCTCATCTCAAATACATTGCTTTTGGAAAGCAATGGTAGCAACTGGTGTTTCTGAATCCTTGTTGAGTTCTGCAGCCTTCTCCAAAAGAATTAGTAAAATGGTATATGAACCAGTCTGTCACTTGGACCTCTGCAGTTAACATCCAGACCTTGCATTCATAACTATGAGAAGATGTACAAAGAGTAGCTTTTGTTGCTTCTACATTCTATGCACACTCAACAGTTTTATGCACTGTCTTGCACAACAGCCTCTTCTATGTTCGTTGCTGGTTACCTTGTCTTCTGTCTTAGGTAAACCAGTTGGGTTTTCTTACTCTTGAGGTACCCCTCACTCTCCCTAGTAAGACTGACAGTCTGTTGTACCATTCTGCCGCTCTCTAATGTAGAACACATAAATCTTTGTTCTTGCTATGATTTCAGGACAGGTTCCTGATTTCAAGAGTCTTTTCTTGGTACCAGTAGCATTTTCATGTCTGAGCATATAATGATGAATATATATATGGACCTTGAAAAGACTTGCACCTCTAGTAACTACACTTCTCACTTGTCCAAGTATTCTTATCTGGACTCTAGCATCCATGGGTCTACTGCTTTGGGGAGGAGTTAAAAACAATATTTAAAACAGATTTGGGATTTGGATATGTTTTAATTCTTCCCAGTAGTCCAGAAACTCTGCCAGCTCGGTGCAGACTTTTGTCTGTCCATATGTCCAAAGATCCTCGGAGAAGCACCTTCTCTAGACAAATACGACACATCACTTTTTTTTCCTTGTTTGAATGATGAGTTTGTAGAAGATGAGCTTGTAGCTTTTGGCAAAGGGTGTAGTTGATCCTGCTTTTAGCACTATATGTCCACTTAATTTCAGGTTGAAATTTACAAAAGTAATGTCCATTTCCTACTGATCATGCAGAATTCACAGAGCAATGTTGGACTTCTCAAAGGTTATGTCACTTCTTCCTCAGAGCAGATTTCATCTATTGAACATAGATGGAATCTTTTAGTAATACCCACAGCTGCTATGACTCTTGAGACTCAGGTCTCATGGCACCCGTGTGCTTAAATGACCTCAGATGCCAGATTTTGAGTGATTTATGAAGGAGCAGTCAGCATGCCAAGTTTTCACACCTGTTAAAAATCCTGGACAGTGTTTGTAAAGGGATGCTAATTTGTCTTTCCTCTTTATACAAAGGATAATTATTGCCTCTGATAGGTGAGCCTCACTCAAGATCAAATGATAACAGGTCTGTAGATTGCAAAGCGGTACAGGGTGTACATCCAGATCCTGGAACTGGGGACTGTCATGGATATCTTCCAGCTGCTTTCCCTGGGCAATATATGCTGGCATTAATGGAAAGTGTGGCAATGGTGGTTTCATGTCAGGAACAATTAAGATAGTGGAAGATCCTTCAAAATATGCAAATGTTCAGTTAACACCAGTTGTCCTGATTGTGCTGTTAATTTCTCAACAGTCCTTTGGAAGCTAAAAAAAAAGCCACTCAATGGCCACTCATTACTCTTCTCCATTGCCAGTTAGGTTCATGTCTGATTCAGTTTTTTTAATACTGAATCTCTTGCTCTTAAGAATGACTTGGGCATTTAAGATAAAGGTGGCTTTTCTTGCTGCAGTGTAGTGCAGCTGATTTTGGTTTCTGAAGTGTCGTATTAACCAGAGAATGGAGGCGACCTTTTATACAGAAAGAAAAAATGTACCGTAATTGATTTATTGATTTATTGTTTTGACTTTCATTCCTAAAAGAATTATGTCTTGTAGGACTTGTGAAGATTTTCCTGACTGTTCTAAAAAAAAAATAGAAATGGCTCTAAATGTATTCTGGAGTTTGTAGTTCTTAAGACCATATGTCTCTTCTGCATCACATAATTAATAAAAAGTTACAAGAAAGTAGTTTTCTTCAGAGGAGATAATTCATTAGGAACATTAGTATACTTCATCCTTATGCTGTTTAACTTTTGTTTGTGGAGGTTACATGAGAGTTTTCCTTTACAGATAATTTTCTAAAGACAACTTTGTGGAGAAAGTTTTTATATTGCATAATAGAATTTCCAAAATAGTTTATGTTAATGTCAGTAAATTCAGATTTTTGGGCAAATATCTTTATCAAATGTTGTTTTTTCTATGATGATTCCATGGAAAACTTTTGTGGGAAATGACCACTTAACCATTACCTTACCATGCAATGTTTTCAGATTTTGTATTCTGAGTCTTTAAACAGTGGAGGGATAGTTAATTTATCTTACAATATCCGTACTGCTAATCATATCTCTGTAACAAAACTCTTTATTAAAAATTCTTATTAATCCATCTGAATTTCTTTGTATGGCAAGAGTTTGAGATCAAGTATACTCTACTGTAAAACATAACCAAAAATGTTTGTGGTAGGGTAACAGAGTAAGTGGCATTTCTCATATGGTATAGTACATGTTTGTACTTAATTTAATATGTATTTTGCAATGCAATGGAGATTTAGGCCAATGCACTCTTCCGTGAATCAGGAAATAGTTTCAAGGCCTTCATTATAGCAGATGTTTCTACCCTCCATAATTAGTCTTTGTAAGTAGGTATTGGAAGAAGCAGCAAGAAACCTTCCAGGTATGCAATTATAAATAGGTTCAAACTAAAAAGAGCAAAGAGACCTATTGAATATCACCTTTGAAGATCTTTCCTATTTAGAATCCTTAATTATATTTTTAGACACTAATTTCTTTTTGCAGTTAAACTTTTCTGAAGACTATCCATGTAAGTCTTAGACTGTTCAAAGAGCTTCCAGAAGGGTTAAAACTAGAGACATAGGGGATAAAGGTGACTTGAACTTTTTTTAATAAATGGCTAATCTATTTTCATCATCAAAACTAAAACAAAACCAGATTTTTTGGTTGTTTGTTGGCTCATGGGTAACCAAAGAAAAAAGAATGAACTTACTATAATACAAGATATGAAGCCATATAGTGATTTCAGACACCGTCCAGGTGGGCCAATAAGCTATTTACAAATACTTTAAAATTATGAAGCAACATGAGGAAATGCGGGTGGTAATCTGTGTTTTAATGTTACAGTAAGGTAAATGGAGCTTTCTGTTCATAAGCTGCCAAATATAAGTATATAGTATAGTCTTCAATGTAGAAAATGACCAGAAGCCCCAAAATGAAAATGAAATTGCATCCTTACTAAAATACTAAGTAATAACACCAGGTGCTAATTCTCATTTGGTTTAAGTGAAGACAAAAAATATTTCGGTAGATGAAGCTTGATGTTGGGCAGTTCTTAGGGAGGGTGGAAGTGACACTCACTCATCTGTAGAAGAGTTTGTATGTACAACTTGGGAACATACTACATTTAATATACGTAATTGCTGTCTCACATTACATGCTTGTAAACGTCAATGTCTGTCTAATGTGCTGAAGAGAAATTCCATACAAAATACTTAACAGAGCTGCTTTCTTGTGTGGGCTTCTGCACTATTCCTCCCCTCCTGTTTGGAAGAGCTGATCTTTTATTCTGGTTGTAGTACTTACACTGTATGTAGGGGAATATTATGTGCAGTGTTTGATGCTACAGTAAAGGTACACATTGAGTGTTTTACAGGCATATGAAGATATGTAACAGACTTCTGGAACACCAGCAAGCACTTAAGAAAAAGTGAATATAATTGGGCAAGAATAATTAATGAGTCAGTATGGTTTTATCTCAAATGCTCCATGCATCTCAGATTAATGCACATTGCTTTAGATTGTTTTTCCCTATTCTTTAGTACTGGTCCTGACTTCATTAACATCCTCATAAACCACTGAATGAATTGCATGTAGAGGTCAGATGGAGCAATATATTGGAGTAATCTTTTTTTTTTTTCCTTTTCTGTTGTTGGAATTTGTAGACTCTGCTTCACTAATTGGGCCAGATGGGTCTGACTGCTTTCTTAGATGAGTCAGCCTACACTTCAAAGATGTTTTTAACAATACGGCTGTATTTCATTAGAAATGTTTCATGATAAAATTGTCTTTGGGATTCTTGTTTGCCATTGCAAATAGGATTTTAGAACTAAATCTGTTCTTAAAACAAAAGTGCAGTAAGCTTTTTAAATGAAAAACTCAGTAATTTTTTAAATGAAAGTTACTGGTAGTTTAACTTTCTCAAATGTTACGAATTGAGCTAATATGGAATTTAAAGTCATATTTTGAGAAGCAAATACGAAATGTTAGCTATTATGGTATTTTAGATGAAAAGGAAGAGCAGACAACGTGTTTTGAAATTAAATGGCATTGCTTGATGTGTCTAACATTTGAAAAGTTGTCTTTACATCCATTTTGTGCAATTTTCTAAGAATGTGTCTTATTTTTGCACATCTAGTTCTTTACTAGTTCTGCTAAGTTTTCAGCCTGAGAAAGGAAGAAAAGTTGTTGTGATGTTTGCGATAGGTCTTCTTGCTCTAAAAGAAATGGTGATACAACCACAACTCAGTAGTTTGCAGAGCAAAGTTCATCTTTTTAATTCAGTTTCATTAATAAAATGATAGTTGTTCTTAGTCCTGTATTTTACATCAAAGATCTGTCTTTTTCCAGCTATGTTTCAGATTTTTCCCTTTCCTAACACTGTCTTCACCAATGATCTTGACTTTTCTGTAACAGTTCATTGTGTTTTTCCTACAACAGCATATTATGTCAGTGTGACTCTATTAAGACTCACACCTGTTGCTGCCTTCCTTGCTCTCATCTTGTCCTGGCCATGTATCTGAAACAGCTTTTAGACTGATGTTCTATGCTTCTTGAAATGACTTGGAAAGCATTGAGTCTAATTGATTTCATCTCATCAATGAAATATTTAGTGACGCTAGACCATTCTTTTCAAGTAGCTTTGATTTGATGCTTATATATTTTCTTAAGCTTTTAGGAGACATATTCCTGTTGTTTGTCTTGATTGCCATACAGCCCTGGATATGCTGAGCATATTACAGTTATCTTTCTTTTGATGAATACCTATTGAACTTACATATTTACAGCAACTTATAAGAAGATGGAAATATTCAATAGAAATATTCAATTTATGTGTCTTCTGTAACACCTTAGTTCATTATTCCAAAATTGCAATGCTTTTGTTTCAAAAAAGACAATAGATGTATATGTGCATTCTGAGGATTTAAAAGCTAATACAGTAGTTACAGTACAAAAATATTTTATTTCACTGCAACAATGTTTTCCGATGTGAAAATGTCAAAACGTTTTGAATTGTAAGCGTATGTTCTTTGCTTATGGCAGTAAATGGAGGTCTCTGAGTGGAAGCTGACAACACACTTATTCAATTGAAGTGTATGAACAAAATGTGATGATAAATACAAGAATAGCCAGCATTGTGTAAACAAAGCTTAACTAGGGTGTTTTTTTTATATATTATAAGTCTGAAAGCCTATTTATAATGAATGGTGTTGCAAGAGACAGTCAAATTTTCAGAGCAAATGCTGAAAGCTTGTGTGACAGATTGGCCACCTCAGTGAGAAGCCAGTGGCAGCCATTTGAAGTTAAAATTGTACTTAATTCTGAGCATTTAAAATATTGTTCATGTAAACAGATTATTTTAAAATTATTTAAATGAATTAACTATGACTAGAAACAAAAGCTTTTCAGGTCAGGGTCAATGTGGAAAACATAAACTGACCGAAGGTGGTATTCAACAGTTTGTTCTTTTTCCTTACTGACTGACTTGCTTTTTAGAATTGTCAATTAAATGCTTAGCTTAATAAATATATAAGTGAAGCAAATGAGTAAGTTGAGTGTAAATGGGGAAAAAATGGCAAGAATACAGCATTGAAATAAATGTCTTGAATCTAGTGGATCTTTAGCATTCAGGAAAAGGAATAAAAAACTCCAACTGAGAGGTCACCTAACTGCACTAATTTGGGTTCTGGATGGACCAACAGATAACATCCTGATAACAGATAGTGCTGAGCATGCTATATCATATGAAAGGCACAGTGGTATGCCTCATTATTAATATTTCTTCATAAAATTTTTAAATAAAGTGATTTATAAATATCCTTGATACCTGTGGTGTCGTTGTTTGGTTTCTCCAAGCTGATAAAGAGATGGAGTTTAAACCAAAAATAACTCTGTAGACATGAGCATTTTTGGATAATGTGGGAGGAGCATTGGTATTCATGTCTCTGAACCTTGCAGAAAAGTTTTAGCAATCCGTTTATGACAATAGCATCAATGTGTTTTTATAAAAGTGAAGTCAGTTTCACAAGGTGCATCAATAAATGGGCTTCTTCTATGGGTTATAAACAAGAGAGGAAGTAGAATCTTTATAAACTTGAAGAAGTAGTAGAATTTATCAAATCTTAAGAGTATACAGGTGAAAGGAAGTGAAGAAAAGTCAGTCAAGATAGGTCAGCTATTAAATCTAGTATTGAGAAAGAGGAAGGTAGGTTTGTATCAAAAGCATTCCCAGCTTTTGCAGTTACTTGGATGCAAGGGCCTGTCAGAGCTAGCACTGCCAACCTCAGGTTGGTACCCTAACCTTCTAATGTGTCTCCGCCTGATTCTTAGGCAAAAGGGGAGAGACTTTCCGGAAAAAATTAACAGGTTGTTGCTTAGAGAACCTATTTTGAGGCTGATATTTACCTTCCTGAAAAGGGTTATAAGATAATTTTGCAACCATGGCCATACCACGTAGTTTATGATTCTTTAAAATTCATGTTTGGTTGACATCCCTGCTGCAAGTTTTTTCACACTGAATTCTCATGCAAACCAGCGACGTGCATTATGAAGTGCAGCTCACTGGCATGGATTTTGTTCTTCAAGTTAAATGCCATAAATAAATCTTCAAATTCAGTGCCAAAATGGTCTCGCAGTACTTAGACAAATATCCTTCCTTATGCTGTCTATCTAACTGCTTCACTGGGTAGAGAGATACAATATTTAGTGGAACCTGAAATGCAGTCTGATCAAAACTAATTGAGATTCATTAATACAGTCCATCAGTAGCTAACTAGGATAGATTGTCAAAACAGGTTTTTGAGAGATAATCCCGTAACACTGAGGAGTTGTAAGTTATTTATAAAGGAACTATGGAATATTTAAAAATAAAGAAAAACATACAAACATATTTTCATGTGCTGATAACACTTGGTAAAGAGGTCATTGCCTCCACTGGAAAAAATAATTTAACAGTTCATAGGTTAGTAATCACTCTGATCCTAGTGATTTGCTCTCTTCCTAGCTTTCTTTTGGGTAACTCCTGTTTTTGGTGTCCATGCTAAACCATTGAGGTAGGGTCGTTAGTTCTACCACATTAAGGAGGGAAGATGGTAGTATGTATAGGAGAGCACACTCAAAATTTTATCTGAAGATTTAGTTCTTATTTTTATAATTACTTGTATAAGATGCTAATGTATTTTAAGATTTTTTCCAAGAGCATTTCTTCAAATGATATGGAAGTTGCTAGTCTAGGGAGAATGTTCGTCTTGTCTAATTCATCTCAGGGAGGATGTTCTCCTGTCTGATTTTCCAGCTGCTGTACATATTTGTAATGCCAATGCCTTCCCTTTTCCCAGTTTAAAAAAAAAAAAACCAAACAGAATTACCTATGACTTTTTCAGAGTACTTAGAAACTAAATTTCCTGGGAGGATAGTGAGACCACCATCTTCATTCTTACTAGAAGACAAAATTAAGCCAGTGTTTAGGCTTTTCCAATACAATAAATGTTGGTCCAGGGATGGCAAATGTTTATTCTCTTCAGCATTGAGCTGCTGTTTACATTTCAATGGAAGAGTGAACAGCTGGGGCAGAAGAGCAAGGGAGCAGTCATTAGTTTCCTTCACATTTTCTTGATTAAAACCCACGGGGGAAAAAAAGCACTGTCACAAAAAAAACAAACCCCGCCCTTCTCAAAATAAATAATGCTATGAAGGGACCTGGGTGGCTTTTTAAAAATTGAAATGTTCTGGTGACAGTGAGACAGTGGGCACTTAAACATTCAGTATAGTGACATCATATTCAGTAGCATCTTATGTAATTCCTTGATCTGTAGTTTAGACTGTTACATGCAGTATATAATAGCAATAACAGAAGATGAATTAATTTCATTTGAGAGGTGACTAAATCTCTTCAGTAGTCAAGACGCCTAAGTTAGTGTTCCGTTGTCTACTTTGCTGTCGTGCTCCATGGTTTGTCCCTTCCTCAATGTGTGTTTTGCACAACTTAGAAGATGCTTTGTCTTTGCAGTCATGGAGCCTCTTTTGTATAAAGCCCTAATGTGAGAGTACATCCCTTCCTGTACACAAAGGTGTTGCTACTGTTCTCTGCCGTGCACAGCCATTTTAATCTGAATGGGAAATCTGTCTGGGGACCCGAGTACAGTAATTAGCAGTCTCTTCAGAGTGTCAGAGCAGAATTACCATTGTAATGGTTTAGCTGGAGGATAAAGGGATTGAATTTGGGTCTGCCTTCCTGCCAAACTAAATGAGTTGCCATGGGAATTTTCAAATATAAGAGGCGTTTACTTAAAGCAATTTGGCGGGTTTGAATAAACTCATAAATTACGGGTTTTAGAGGAGAGATCCCTGCTTTCTCTGGCATAGGCTGAACAGCAAAGAAGGCTGTTAGAAAGCTGCTTACATTCTTAATGAGAATAAGTTGATCCATGCTCCCGTGCAGACTATCAGCTTATTAAGGCTAAACTGTTTCTGCTAAATACAGTACAGTAAGCACATTTTGAGAGACGGAGTTTGCAACAAATCCCTGGAGTAAAAAACAAAATCTGATTGCTCTAAACATAAATTGAATTTCCTTTGCTAGATTAGATCTATTTTCAAGTAATGCTATTAAAAATGGTTCTCTGTATTGTTTCAATAAACATTAACCTGCTATTGATTTCAACTTTCCTCTGTGCATGTAATATTTATTACAACACTTGTCAAATCTGCTTCTGAAAGGGGAGGGAGGGCGTTGAAGGTTTCTTTCGAAAACAAATAAGGTGCTATGGCCCTTCGAACTGGTTTTTTTCGGGTCACATATAAATGTTTTCCTAGCTCAGGCCTGCTTTCCCTCTGAAGGGAGTTGGGCTTTGACCTGCTGACTTCTTTGTCAGCACCAGTGCTATTGAAATGTGAGAAGATGGACTTGGTGCTTTCACAAATGCCTCAAGTGATGAACATCACTTATGCTTGTTTAACCTTCAGTTGTGCTCAAGAAGTCAGCTGTAGCAGTAAGAACTGATGACCAGTGTTTTGCACTGCTTATTTGGGAGCATGTATTAATGTTCTGAGAGCCACTTAGATAACTTACAGAAAGAGATAGGGAAGCTTATACGTGCTTGAATACTTCGATACTAGATTTAAAAATATATATTCAAGGACATGTCATATTTGGAATAGCGTGCAGTATTTTTCCCTAAAATAATTTGTATTGAATACATAGCTTAAGGCTTAAATGTTTCCTGCTGATCCTTTTTAGTATGTATCTCAAATCTTTACTCATCGTAACTATTAGGATATGGTGGAGGAACTAATTAGAAAGAGCAGTACTCCCGTAAGTGCAGTAATTTAGACTTTTGTTTAAAGCGGTAAAAATATGCTTAGAACTCCTTGATATAGTCTTACATCACTAGCAGGAATCCTGTAAATTAGCAAAGGAAAATAGTAAATTTGTGCTGGTGATTCAGTAGTTGAACAGCTGCTAAGTTCTAACAAATTCCTGAACTGTTACTAATGATGCAGCTGAAACTCCGTTTTGTAGCCTCAGGGTACAGTTTCTGTGAAACGTTAGAACTATCTCCAAAGAAATTAGATGAAGACAAGAGCAGCATTTACTATTACTAATAGTCAGAATTTTAGCTGTTCATTTAAAGTTACTTTGAGAAGCATTGGTCTCTCATAGAGTGTATATATATATTGGTTCCTCCAGAGTGTGTGTGCTTAAAATTGCCAGCAAATTTGTTTCATCGGACTTATCCCCACTCCCATACTTTTCTTAGTCGAGTTAGTAGACGGGGACAGCAAAATTTAAAGGTATTATCAAAGTGTGAAGTGGCTTGTGAACCTGAAACTATGAATAATTCCACACTCTATATTACAAGAGGGATGCTAAATGATTAGAGGAAGGCAGTAATACAGAGAACTGTTTGGGATACTGGATTGAACTGAGTGTATCACTTAGATCTGTAGTACCAATAGCTTACAGCAGCTCTGCAAATCAACACTAGTTACAGAAATCAAGCAGTAAGAAAAAATGGGGTTACTGGTATTACAGTTTTCAGATTTCATACTCTGGGATTTTTTTCTGCATTTCAGAGTTTTGGTTCCATAGACTGGGGGGTTTGACTGGGACCTATCTTAGTTCAAGTCTTGTGGCCTCTTCCTGTCTTCCCCTCTGCTTGACTTGCACAGCTGAGGTGGAAATTAGTGACAATGGGAGCACAGGAATAGCTTAAACTGTTTTTTTTCTGCCAGATCGGATGTTGGGATAGGGTTATTTGATAATTACTGATAATTGAATCTCAGCTACATAGTATGATCTCAGTTATGCAATATCTGGGAGGAAAGGCGAGGGGGGAAGTGGAATTGCTACCTAATATTTCACTTAATTTTTTAATGAAGGTTTTTCGTAAACTGAAAATTGTTGATCAACCACATCAGAAATATCGTTCTCGAGAGTGAATGAAAACATGCATCAGACAGGTTATCTGATAAAAGATGGATGTTTTCTTTGAAGGTTATTCTGTCTTTTACCTCATGAGCAGTGCAGAGAGAAACCTGATGGTTTCATGATTCAAAAGTATGACATATTTAAAAAAAAATCTGGATAGGAGTCAATTTACCTATTGTGTTGTCTTAGGTAAAACTGCTGAGATCTGAATCTGATTCCAGCTATAGTATGTTTTCATGAGATGTGATGAATGTGTTTAACAGTTAGAAGCAAAAGTCCCCTTTCTGCTTCACTGCTGAATACAACTGCAGACTACTTACTTTCTGGATGGATATAATAAAATATATCAGGCCTTTCCGTGAGCTGATTTTATTTGCTTAATGGTAGAAAAGTAACCCACAAAATCACCGTGCTGAATGTCTCACAAGCAACAGAGCACACAGAGGAAGTGTCAGTGGCATGGCCACAGAAAAGGTGGAAATACCGTAGCGGGGAGGAAAAGGAAAGCTATGCACGTAGACTTGTTCTCTCTGTTTAATTCGTTGTATTTCTAGGGTTCTTGGCTCCTGCTGGTCTAGGAATCCAGAGAATCAAAGAAATGTGCATTCTGCTAGACCAGTAGGGGTAGCAGCTGTTTCTTCTCAAGGGACTCCCCCTTTTCTGATAGAGTCTCTTGAAGTATTTTTATCCATTTAATTTTGCTTCCATTGGGGCATTGTTACATTGGCCTCTGATCTTTAGATTCCAACAGGTTGTTTCTTCTGCAATTCTTTTCACTTAATCACTAACTTAGGAGCTTTTGAGAGCAGAAGCTATGTATGCATATTGCTGGTATCGGAATTCCAGATTAGAGTAGTGCTTGTATACTTTATGCTAAAATTAGCATTGTACACATAGGCATGAGAATAAAATGCATCATCTGAAGTCATGCAATTCTTGGCTAAAGAAAATGAACAGTTCTCACTTCAGCTAGTTTACAAAAGAATGCAATACAGAAAAAAAAAATACAGAAAAAAAAAGATGACCACTAGAGGAGAGTGATTAGTGCAGTTGTTCAAGGAGGGTATAATGGTATTCCTACACTGAAGGTCAGCATCAAGAGAAAATAAAATCAGAAAGTATAATGATTTTAAGTAAAGAGAAATGGGTAGAAACTGATTAAAATAAAAAAAATATATTGTAGGAGAAAGATGAGTAAGAAAAAATGAAAAGAAATATTTTAATATGAAAACAATTCAGTTGGTTGTCAAGTGATGGATTCCAGTTAGAAAAGAAAAATCCATTTTTCTAGTTTGGAAATTAGACTGCCAAACTTCAGAATTAGCAAGACTAAGACTCTTAATTCCACATGCAGCTGAGTCAATTGACAGCTCTGCATAGGGGAGGTCTCAGCTCCCCTCAATCTCTCCTCCTTTATGCTGGCACACATCGGAGCCTGATGAGCCCTTTCAGTTTCATAATCTGTCAGAAAACTACTCATATTTATATAAATATAAAAACTGTCTTGCCAGATTAGCAGGTTGACGTGGCTCAGTCATGGATACAGTGATGGACACAGGAGGGCAACAATGAGGAAAGAGTAGGATTGTGACCACCACCAGTTAAATTGGCTTAAAGTACCACAGGAGTGCCAGCTGAGAGGCTTTTTACATCTTCAAAAATAATTTTTGGCTCCTTTGATGGCAGTGTAAAACCTCAGCCTAATCGTCCAGAACCAATTTGTAGCCTGGGAAAAAGTCTTAAGATAGCATTTTAATTTTTTACGTTGTAGCATCAGCTGTTGTATTTTCTAGGTAAACTTGTCTGAACATGTTTCCTCTGAAATTATTCTCTGTAAATTTTCCATCTGATTGATTCCCATTCCATTCTCTGTTTTTTAAGGGCTCAGCTTTCTGAACTCAATCATGTGCAGATACACAACAGCTTATTTTTACACACATTTTATTTGTTCTGGAAACAAAATTCCATTCATTTTTCCATTTATTTGAATCGCTTCAGAATTGCCCTAGATTTTCAGGCCTTTTGGGCCTTTGTTGTCTGTATTTCCCTTGATTTATGGAAAAGGACCTCATTTGTCTCTTCCCATTGGTGATGAGTGAATGAACAATCTTCGGTTACTCAGTGTATATAATTTGCATTCCTGTTTAGGTTTGCTTCTTAGCTTTTCAGCCACATCTTGTAACTGAAAGTTAATGTAGTTTTTCTGGGTTCGGTTTTGTTTTTTTTTATTTCTATGTATAATTTTTACACACATTAAAGAAGATTTTTAGTGCAACATAGTATGTATAAGTATATTATCCAGGAAGTTAGAGAATATGTGAATTTAGGTATTAATTTGAAATATTCATGAGATTCTGGAGTTCAGGAGATTAAGAGGGACTAAGGTGATTTATCCTGTTATAGAAAATGTATTTTAAGCTGCTTTTGCTTATGGGTGTGCACCTTGTCTACTGGAATATGAAATTATAATTCTACAGTCTCTGAGAGAACAGTTTAATTGTACGTATTTCAAATATGTAAATGGAAAGAGTTGGTTTCTCCTAATGATTGGATTAGAACAATAAGTGTTTAGAGAACCAGAGTGTCTGGGCAGTAACTTAACAGATTTATACAGAAAGATATGGAAAAAAATCAGGAATGAAATCAAGTAATGGGAAAATGGGAGAGTTTTACTTGTATAACAAGGACTCCAGGATCCCCTAGACCTGGTTTAGTGGGAGGTGTCCCTGCCTGTGACAGGGGAGCTGGAACTCGATGATCTTGAAGGTCCCTTCCAACCTAAACTATTCTAAGATTCTGAAAACAGGTATAAATATGCAATTGAAAAAACAGGATGGAGTGGGAATGATGGGCAAGGCACGGGTAGTAAATGTGTAGGAAGAAAGTATCTTCCCACTTGAACAGTTTGGTGTTATTAGGGTGGATTCGTTTTTTTTTTTTTTTAATACTAACATTGCTTGTTCTTGCAAAGCTGATACAATATGCATTTGGCATTTAAGGTTCATTGTAAGGCTATAAGGGAGAGCCTACGTACAAATATTGTAGGATTATCCTATCAAGAACTGTTTCCTGAGCATGACGTGCATTGATCCAGGGTGACTTGGTGGCTGCGGTTTGTTTCAGCCACAGTTCAGGTACTCAGCTGCTTAGAAAATGAAAAAAAGAAAACCATTAAATGAAGTTCTGATCCAGAGTCTCTAGCAAGCTGCTCAGATACAACACTATACAATATGCAAAGATCAGCAACAAATAGAAGCAGAGAATTCTTGATTATTTCTGTCCCAGTATAGCCTTTAATTTGCGGTGAAATTTGATCAAATTTATGCTGTGAGTCCTGCAAAATGGTTACTTAAGTTTAGTGTCTCTGTTTCTGCTGAGGAGGCAGATTTTTAAATTAGTGTGTAGAGCAGCAGGGAAGGATGGTGAAATTAATTATTTAAGATAGGCCTGATACATACTTCTCTTATTCTAGGACAGAAAATTAGACTTAAAGGCCTTAATTGTCTTATCATGTAGGTTCATTTAATAATTATATAGAAAACTAACGCTAATTTGGTGATTCTGGTAACGTAGCATTTTAAGAAGAAATGAAAAAATTTTGGTCAGTAATTTCTTTGGGGAGTTTCCAATAGGTTAACCAGTCCTTTATTTTGGCAAGTCTCTCGTTGATACTCAGATACTTCATGATCCAGTCCCTTCTGGGTAGAAGACTACATCGTGTTTGTTATACTACAGTCTCTTTTCTGTATGTGAACTGTCGTTACCTATAATTGCTGGTGGAAGATATGGTTCTGAACCACGGCCCACATGCCAAAATGGTAGATTCTATTATTTATGCAGGGCATCTCAATGGTCTTGGGCAGGGGACGCCAGAAAGCGGTTTTTATGGAAACTATTGTTTTGATGTATTAGGGGTTTTTGTTGTTGTTGTTGTGGGGTTTAGTTTTGGGTTTTTTTTTAATTAAACAACAGTTTTAGGAAAGTTTCTCAAAACTGTGCTTTATATATAAATGGCTGACACATTTCTGGTGCAAATTGGTAAATAATGGAAAGGTATTTTTATTGTAATTGAGTAACTTCTTCAGAATATAAGGGTTTTTTCTTAAAGTATTAGTCATACTTTCAAAACTAAGTTATTGTTACTGTTAATGTCTCCTAATTTTAATATTAAGGATTTATAATCTGCCCTTAAGCCATGCAGCAGAATAAAATTTCATATACAAAGTTGAATATCGTAAGGAACATCTTTGGCGTGACTACATTATGAAAAATAGGTGGTTCTTATTTGTCAAATTCTGGATGTTTAAAGACTGACCTTTAAGGATGTGATAAATTCTAATGCCAGAGGTGAATATCCTGAAATAAGAAGCTGGTTTAATTTTCTTTAACACAACCAATGTGTCTTACTCCAGCTCCCAAGTTCCATTTTTTTTCCAAGAACTATAATGAATAATTAAAGAAAGACTTGTGCATGTTTGAATTAATCTGGATGATTGCACTGGAAAATTATGTGACTGCCTTTAAAAAAAAGTCAAATTATTATCACTTCTGCTATTCTGGAGTAGTTACAAGAAACTGAAGTATGTTGCATGATTTTTAATGATTTACTAAGAATCCACTAATCTTTTGTAACTAAAGTTGCTAAGATTAAAGGAATTGATAACAAAATGAAAATCTGATGCATGTATATTTGTTTTTCTTATACTTAATATGCCATAATATGCTAATAACTTAAAAATGCCAGAAGTGTTCTGGCTAAATGTATGAGATTTTGCGTTATAGGGCTTTTAAAATTATTTTTAATGCTAAAATCATGTTTCATAGAAATAAAATAATGACACAAACTGAAACTTTCATGCCTTCCCTCGGCTCCTACGTGACAGCATGAATAAACATTCAGGGCTACCTGGAGTCTAAGCCTCCTTTTTTCAGTTTATCATCAAATGTTTGTGTTATAGGTGATGCTCTTACCTGGTGGACAGCTAACAGTACACGCACAAGGTTGCTCTTCTGCAGCACACGCTCCTACTAACAGCCCTCAGCATCAAGAATCACTCCCCTTTCATTTTTGGGGCAGGAAGGGTTACTTGCCCCTGAGAAAGCCACAGGTTACAGCTCTATTTGTGAAGAGGGGAATGTGGTTCCTTGGTCAGGTGGGGCCAGTGGTGCGGCTCCCTGGGGAAGAGGTGCTCCTCAAAGGCCCTTTGTGCCAGCCTCCGCCAGGCAGTGCCGAGTTCTCCCTCTTGTCTCTGGAAAATAAGCATTGGCTGGTCTCTAAAAGCTGAAAAGAAAGCTCAATAAATAGCAAAGAAAGCTTTCTTCCTAG
Organism: Calidris pugnax; assembly: GCF_001431845.1. Taxonomy (NCBI): domain Eukaryota; kingdom Metazoa; phylum Chordata; class Aves; order Charadriiformes; family Scolopacidae; genus Calidris; species Calidris pugnax. The sequence goes on along the minus strand of NW_015090922.1, from coordinate 31,535,209 downwards.
CAACACGCTGCCTTGAGCAGCTTGAGCTTTCAAACGGAAGGTCATATGATTGACATATTTGTCCCCTAAAGAGAGTGCACAGAATTTGTTTTTTCACTTCTCTGTGTTTTTAAGCTGTGTGAAAGTGGGTTTTAGCCAGCCGTAGGAGAGAGCAGACCAGCCAGTTGGAATACTACCACCCCCTCCTTCTGGACTTCATCATTTCCGAGAGTTCAAGAAGAGCAGGAGAGGTGTCTGTGGTGTTTATGGTCAATTTTTAAACAGTAATATTTATATTAGAGTGCAGGGAAAATGCACATAAGACATATATGTGATATTATGTTCAATAGATCTACAGGTAAACAGCTGGAAGTAATTGTGAGCTTTTAGTACTCATTCACTTTTTAGCAGCACTGACGGTATATACTGACTGCATAGGTGCTTTTGAACTTTCAGTGTTATGTTTTCAGAACAATTTAGAACTTTGGTCAGTTGAATTTTTGGGCATCTTACATAAAAAAAAAAAATCTAGATGGTAGCCTTATACAGAGTTCTAAATTAAACAGTCATTATACTACTCCACCTTAGGGGTTGTGTTTGTGTAGAAGAAGACAGTATCAACAAAACTGTGCCATTGCACTTCCTGTTATCTTGAAAATAAAACAATTTATGCAAACATTTTACAAAAGGGAGCGTAGGTGAAATGCAGAAACAATTCTTTTAATCATCTTGAGCTGTCATGATTCTTGTTGAAAATGTGACTGCAGCAGTGTGACAGTCTAAGAAGCAATCGGAAGACCACTGCTCCCTGAATACTAACATTTTATAATTGGATAAGCCTGAACATTCATGGTTTAACTCTGTATTGCAATACATGAATTTATTTTAATTAGTCAGTATTACCTTTTCATGACATCTCAAGCTGAAGATAAAAATGTCTTAAAAGTTACTTCTGCAGCTTGAGTTCCTATGTGGTAGTCTGCAGCACTGAATTAAGTGTTTAATGAAACACTTAAGAGCAGGTATAGTTGAAAGACGTGTACTAATTCACAGCAGCAGTCTTTGTACTCCTCACCAGCAGTTGGTTTTCTTTTGTTGCTCTAAAGAGAGAGACTTTCTATGTTCTTTCTAGGTTACTAAATTTGATATGAAATGCCATTTTTCTTACAATTTTTTTTCTGGGTAGCAATAGATTAAAAACACAAAGGACATGTTTTCCATATGAAAACGTGGGGTCATATTTTAGTACCATTTTAAGAATGAAAGGGTTTGTTTATGTACTAAAACATTAGCATAGCTGGAAGCAAAATTAGCTGGTATTGGAGTCTCTAGAGTTTGAACAAAATACTAGTTTTGAAACTCCTTAATGGGGTTTGTAGCTGCCCCTCCACCCCCACCACCACCCCACCCTCGGCCCCAGATACCCAAGTTCAGTGTCTTTGCACTTAAGGGAAATTTACAATCACTCAGAGTGTATAAACTCAAACTTTTAATAGAAACCTTGTGGAATGACAGAGGAAAAATAAATGTTACAAGTCAGGCCAGCCTTATTTACAGGTATTTTAACTAATCATCCCATTGTTATTTTTCTGACAACTGCCTCTAATTTGTACCTGTTAGAACAACCACAGCTTATGTTTACCATAAGTAGCTGTGTAGTGTAAATTGGTTACATTATTTTTATAATTTACTTAAAACACAGGGTGGGATTAAAGCATTTGTCCTGATAAAAGTGGAGTGCGTCAACGCAGTCTCAAAGTGTTTTGGCACCATTCAGTCTGTTTGAAAGGCTACAGCAGGAATAAAGAGCTGTATAATATAGATCGTGTTTGATTTCTGCTCGGTTCGGATTCCTGGGGTGTGCATAGTACTCGGGATGTTGCTGGTAGGGCCGTGTGTAGGAAATTTGTACCAGAGGCTTGCCTGGTAGCATCTCATTCAGTGTGCTTATGGTTTAGCTCATTCTTTCAGAATTAAGCTAACCAGTGAGGAGGAATTTTGAATGCCTGGCATTCCAGAATTGGAAATTCCAAAAATAAAATGTTAGCTCTGAAAGTTTTTCAACTGAGCGTGCATGTTGCTAAAAATAGATCTAATGCCTTAGATTGCATTATTGACAGCAATTTGATTTGAATCTTAATACAAATGTTAGCAAAGGTCTATGCTAACAAATAAATCTTAAAGTATTTCAGTATAATTCTGTCTCATTTAAAACATTTTCAAAGGCATTGTATAAGTGTTTTTTTCTTTTAGGATTTTTGGGGGGTTGGTGTATATATATATGTCACGAAAGAGGCATTCCTGTTCGTGAATTACTGAAGCTGTTAGGTGTGGTGGATAGAGATTGTTGTCATTGATGTTATTGACACCATTAAAAGGTTGAGGTGTGAGGGAAAGAGCCTAACATCAAAATGGATGGGTTCCCACAGGAACACTCTTACTGTCCACCCCTTACATTTCCTTTAACCCAAACTTACTCCTAATTTTTATGGAAAAATAAACTTTCATTGTAAAATAAGTAAATCCAACAAACCACTTTGGTTGTGTGGTGATTTAATATTTCCCTTAAAAGGAAACATAAGCATACCAAAATAGTGTAACCACAGATTGTGTATAAACATTTTATAACACTGTGATCCTGCTCTATAACATCACTTTGACACAGGATAAAAAAAAAAAAAAAAAGCTAAGCAAAATTAAGTATTAATTGGAATTAAGTATTTCTGTGTCTAGTATAACTGACCTGAGGAATCTTATTTTCTTGAAAGCCCAAAATGCTGTGATTTAAATACAAGCCTATCACCTCTGTCCTAAAGAAATGTTGGGACAGACGTAAAAATCTGTTAAGGTCCAGCAGAATGCTACTGGTGGTTTCCCCAACACCCCTTACCCACCCACCCAACTAGTACTCAGAGGGTGTATGTGTGGTGAAGCAAACCTGTAAGTTCCACTGGAGCTGTATTTGAGTCTGGCTTATAAAATGCACTTCATGCTGATTTTTCTGAACCTTATCTGTATTTTCTTCTTGCACAAACGGAAAGTGGGGGAGGGAGGGCATAAGGACTCTCGAAAATATTACTGGTAAGCCAAGTATCATGATTAAACAGGGATACGTCAGATAAGGTGATGGGAAGTGTAAAAAGATATGCTGCCTTTTCCCCCTTGTGTATCTTTAACATTATGACCAATGAATTTGTCAAGTCAAACAGCACAGTCGTCTTTGCATATCATTTGAACTGAGAGCTTGCTTTGAAGAAGATAAGCAGACTGTGTTGCCCAGAAGAAATAATGATGCTAATTTATCTTTGCCTGTCCTCATAGGCATAGTACTGTGCATCAGTATTGAAAAGGAAATAGAGAAATAACTGAGCTATAGCTTGCCACCTCTGCAATGCCAGTGTAGTTAATGGCTTACAGGGCCCTAAGAAATATCTCTGGTCTTAAGGTAGTGCTTTATTTTGTTTCAAAAGTATTTGGAAAAGTTTCCTCTGATATAGAAATAGCTGCCAAATTATGGCCAAAAAGAGCTCTTTGGCAAATTCTCCTCGGCAAGAACAAAGTGATGTTGTAGGCTTTCTGCTCTGTCACCATCAGAAGTGTATCATCAAGAATGAGGAAGTCTAAGTTAACAGTTTACCAACAACTCCTAACTATCAATATTTACATTCTGGGCCTGGGAAACTTGGAAGTCTTTTTTTGAGGGATGATGGGATGTTTTCCTTAACACTGAGTAATGGAATAGCTTGCCAGAAGTAAGTTAGCCTTTACAAAAGGGAAATCTTGCAGTAGGTAATTGATTAATAGTTTAGGTACTCACATTCAGATTCTTTTAAAAAGCTTTTGTTTTACGTCTGATTACCTGTCATCTTGGTGAGAATTTCATTGCCATAGATACTTCAGTCTTTTAACAGCTATAAAAAAAAAAGACTTTCCAAACATAAAATAGATTTTAAGTGTGTATGCCTTCACTTCAGAGACTCCAGTGTGGTTTAGCCCTGTTGACATGTTATAATATATTTTTCAATATATGTTGATGTCTGAGATCTGTTTTTTGTTTTAATACGTGTATGTCTAGGAATTTGTAGTATATTGTTTGTGAGTTTTTTTTGTTTATAGATTATGAATGGAAGGTTTTTATCCCTGAATGGAGACATTCATGTGTAAAGGCTGTTTGACTGGTGCATGGTATGTTAGGAATACTTACTGATCTACAAGTGAATTGCAGTGGAACATTTTTCTTTGTCAGGGAGATAAAAGCATTCCAGAGCCCCGAGAGTCCAGCGAGTGTCACAGCACAAGCCTCCAAGCTGCAGCTGTGCGGCTCTATAGCAGCTGGGGGACTGCAGCAAGGCAGGGTGACAGACCCCTGAGGGGCAGCAGCCCCTCCTGGATAAGAAGGATAAGATCAGTAACAGCAAAATATTTCAGTGGTGCCAGTAGGTTTTATCAAATTTGGATTAAATTAATACATTGCAGGTAACTTACACTATGCAGAGGTGCAGTTTAAAGACTAATATAGGTCTTTGTATTTAGCGTGTGTATTTCCGAGCTACAGTGGTAGAAAAGTTAGGTTTCTTGTATGTGGCGACTATAAATGACATTAGTATAGTGTTCTTCCATAACTGCCGTGTTCTCTGCCCTTCTGTTTGGAGTGTGTGTAAAATAATTTAATGCCTTACCTGATTACTAAATTATACGATGTCTTATTAGCAAAATTCTCTGCCTGAAGTAAATATGGAGAAAAGCATATGGACTTAGACAAAATGTGGTGGCTAGAAGAGGTCTCCCAGGGTGGAGGGAAAGGTTGCCAAGCTGCTGTTGAGTACTGATCTTTAACTAGAGGAGGTGTGGGGCGTGCAGGAAGGCAGACTGCAGGAGAAGTTGCTGAGGTGGTTGGAAGGTAGGTGCTGCTCTTTGGTGCTCATGTGTTGCTGAGACTGCCAGCTTGTTCTTTCCCTGAGCTTGGTGGGACAAGCCCACTGGAGAAAAGATCAAGACTGACTTTTGCCCTATGTATTTGCAGTTGATTTATCCTTCATTTTGCTTCATCATCATTTCTTCTTCCCATTCGCTGCTCCTGCTCTGATCCTGAGAGTTCTGAAACAGCTTACGAAAGACTGTTCCCTTAACCAAAACCAGACTTGGCTGCATTTGGTGCAAGATTAAACTGACAGCAACCTTTCCTAGGGTTGGGCTCAGGTCAGTTCATGAGAATTCAGCTGAAGTGTGGGGATGTGTGACAGGACTAAAAAAATGTCACCCAAACTGGATGACGTTTGGAAGCTAGAGTGTCAATCAGCATATCTATAGTATTATGAATGTAGGAAAAAAGTATATTTATTATATTTTCCAAAGTAGCTACTTTAAAAGGAAAATGAGCATTATACAGGGAAAGTAGGTATTTTTGTACAGCAGTGCTGAAAGCCTTCTCTACCTGTGATGGTAACAACAAGAATAGGGATATGTTCTGAGATTTAGCCAGGTAAGACTATGAGACTCAAGGAGCTGTGTCAGGATAAGGTATCCCTGCTATCCTACGGGTGAGTGGGTTGTTTGGTTCGTGAATTAACTCAGCTGGTGTCACCTTCCATGCGGGCCAGTTTGGGTCCGGCAGCCGTATGGCAGGGCACTATGGGCTCCACTGGGTGCTGGCTCATGGATCTCTGCTCTGTAGTATACATTGCTACTTGATGCTTCTTTTCTTTTAAGATAGTATCTTTCTTTCCTGCTCTACTGTAATCTATTATAGGCTTCTCAGAGTTGACTGTACACAGAATCTTAACAGTCTGCTTGTCACCTCTGAAGACTGTTGTTAACTTCTGAAGTCTTCATTGACGTAGCACAGTGGATGCGCTTCCTTTTGGAGTCTGTATGCCTGTCTGTCTGCCACCTTGATACCAGATCTATCTAGTCTGTGTATGTTTTGTGTATAAATAAGAAGTTAAACTGTATGATACTCTTAAAGGCATACTGTATGCGTATGAGAATCTGAGGCATTTAAGTGCCTAATAATAATTTCAGAAGCATTAGTTAAAAGAATTCCCTGAGGATCTTGGGGTTTCTGAGGTTGAAGTATAGCTTGGACATTGATGAAAAGAAGTCATTAAAAAAATTAAATGGAGTGCTTTATCTGAGCTCCCTGTTTCATGACATGAAACAAGCTCCTACTAATAGCAATTTATTACATAACTGCATTCCTCTTTTTATTTTTTTTAAACAGACAGTATTGCCCAATGTAGGAGACAGAATTGTGGTTTTAACTGGGCATCAGTATGGTCAGCATTGTGTATTTCATTTGAAATTGTTTTATTTTGGGGAGTGTTTCCCCAGAGACTTCGTGTTAAGTGGCACTCGCGGTTGTTACTAGCATTTTGAACCTTGTGACTATTAATCCTACTCTGATAAAGATTAGAAAACAAGTTACTTAAAATGATAGTGATCAGTGGCATTTTGTCTCCTTCAGGTCTTTTTATTGCCATCCCAAATAGAGTGGGGCTACTGTGAGGAGTGTTGGCTGTGTGTTCACAGAACGGTAACTGCTGTTTTCTGTGCACAGTTGGCTTTGTCAGGATTTACTGCTTGTGTCTCTTCAGTATTTGTATTCAGTGAGCAGTTGCCAGGGCTTACATTTAAAGAATTATGTTTCAAGATACCATTTAAGGTTTTTTCTTAATCTGCATGTTATTTTGTACATGCGAAATACAAGGAAAGCACTGGAGATTGAAGAGGATGAGAGGTTTGAGTCAATCACTTGAGCTTCAACTTAGTAATGCAAATCTGGCTTTCAGTGACCTTATTGATGTTTGCTCAAAGTAGCTTCCTCTTGGTACAAATGACTGAGCTTTGTTGTAGCTATTGTACAGGTAATGTACTGTCCCTTTAGAGATTGCCTTTGTATCCCTGATGCAACCTCTCTTTGCTGTACCAGAGAGTGCCTGCAGAAATGCCTGCAGCTAAGATAGATTGCAGCGGTGTGTTTGATCATCTGTCAGCAAGGAAGGGAGAGGATAGGGCAGGCAAAACCATGCGCCCATTGCTCTATCCCAGCTCTTGGAAATTTGAGGGCTTGGTTATTGGTGAATGATGTTCGCCAACATGCGGAGAGCTTGACACCAGAGAACGAAGGACGTGACAGCGTATTGGAAAGGGTCCTGACCACTTGGTGGCAAGTGACTGTTGGAGGCGTAGGGTGTGAGGGGTGGCAGGGTTGTGAGCAGTACTCCTGGGGTGTGCAAACACTGCTAGCACCCATGTCTTGAGGAGATAGTATTGTGTAATAAACAGTGCCATCTTCTGGGAGGAGTCGGAATGATGCCCTTGTACTGAGCATTAAAGAGATTTTTGAAGTGGGAGGGGGGTTGCTAGCATTGTTGTTTTTTTTTTTCTCTGTCTGATGCTTTAAAAACCAAAATACCAGAAATTGAAAGACAGCATCAATGTCTGGTAAAGTTCACATCTGGCATCTGTGAATTATCACTGATACACTCTTAAAAGTTTTAATCTATGTTTTAGAGATTGTTTAAAAGAGCAAGTTTATCAACTGCTGAGCAGTACTCCAGAGAAGTAAATCTCAAAAACACAAGTTAAGGACTTCGTCTGCTTTGTTTGCTGAAGGACATTATTATTTTTGTAAACATACTTTGTAAAATCTAGATAATTGCAACATCTTTTCTCATAGGAAGCATAGTGACATACAGGAAAGTGTAAGAACAATTGCTTTGTCTGTCTTTTATTGCCTTTAAGTTGTTATAATTCCTTCTTTTGGGGATGTCAGAAGGGAAAAAAATGTTTTCTGCCAAAAAATTATTATCCTATAAATAGTTACATTTGGGAAATATTCACTGCGGTGCGAAATCTGGGATTAGAGTTTCTAAAATTATCCTAGCAAGTGGAATGTAAGATTCAGCATTTACTGAGACTCATTAATGGTGTCAGATCAATCACCTGAACTCTTATTTGAAGGAAGTGAGCAATTTTAGTAACATTAATGGAACTATATGGGGGATGTAGCTGACATTGTGAGGAGGTTTTTTTGTTACACGCTTTCAAATAAATAAATAAATAAAGGAACCCAAGCAAAAAGCCAATAACAAAGTATAACCATTATGGGGAGAGGGGAAAAGAGGGATCAATGTGTTAAAAATCTTTATTGCTAAAATAAATTAGATAAGGTATATCCAGAATGACAAGAATTTGTGAGCTCTGGGTAGGCAGATAGATTTGGAATTGTTTTTGTTGTATCATGATTGTCTAGGTAATTTATCAGCAAAGATGCAATAGAATAATAGTTTTCATGTAAGTTGTAAGTCTATTCTGAGTATGTCATATTAAGCATGCTGTAATCAGTATATTTTGTGTTCCAGACAGTCTCATTTTAATGACTATGGAGTCTGAGGTTTCTGGATATTGCAGTACTTAACTGTACAATTAATTTGCAGTTAAAATCATAATTGAATGTGTATTTACTTTTTCAATTTTAACATTAGCTTGGTCTTTCAGACAGTATTTAATATATAAAGAAAATGTCTAACTCAGTATTTTCTGAATGCTTAACAACAACATAAATTACTGTGTGTAATCTTTGTGTGTAATCTTTGTGTTTATGCAAGTTGTCAGTATCACAATTAGGACTTTCGTTTTTGACATCTGAAAGGAATTTAGTGTTGACCCATCTTAGTATGTTGATTTTAAGTTGTTGATAAAAATTAGATGTTAGTTTCCACTGCAAGGGGTGGTGGTCCTTGAGCATACCTCACACTAAGTACTGTATTTGCTTAGATGCATTTTAAATAGGTCTTATGTCTTGTAATTTAGTAAATTGCTTCTTTGTAGTTTGGGAGTTAAAGTATGTATAACAATGTTTTGCTGCAAAGTATCTTGAAAAATATTTCCCTATACATTCAGAACAGTGCATGTGGATAATCCTATGAACTCTTAACTAGTTTGAGAGGATGTTTCACTGGTGCAGTGCTGTAATAGACACAAAGTTATTTCATATAATTTTTTTTTTATTATTGGTGGTGGATGCTATTCTTTGTGGCTTTTAATTCCATTTTTTGTAATCACTCATGCTCTTGGAAGTCCTAGTTCAAACCATCTGTAAGAGTTGTAGTTTAAGACAAGTGAACAACTCTCTGAAATCAGACTTTAAGATTTTCAGAGTGGATGGCACAGTATGTTATTAACCAGGTTTCAATTAACTTGGGAAATGTTGTTCCAAATATCTGGAAAACATTGTGTGAATAGACAAGATAAATAAACCTATAAGAAAACGTGCTTAGCAAAGGAAGAATGCAATGCAGCTGACACTCAAGTTGCCCTCTTTTCCATCTGACTGAGAATTTCACCAGTGTCATTCAATACAAGCTTAACATTAATGTACACGCGACCATCTCTCTTGGGTTTCCTATATCATAATCTTGTTTTCTGGTTGATAGGATGTAGAATAAACAAATGGTAGTATTTCTAGAAAGACGGATCAGAAAATGTCTGCTCTTAAAACTAAAATTGTACTAATTGGAAATATTTTTGTTAGCAACTGAAAAAAAGCGAGCTTTTTTACTGAATACAGCATAATATTTATGCGAACTGCAGGATACCAATGGCATAGATAACTTCAGGGAAGTTAGTTATATTGACACAAAACCAAAACCAATGTATATTATGTAGATAGTAGTTATATTCCTATCGGAATACAACTACATGTGCCAGAATTACGAATTCTGTCTTACAGCAGTTGTTGATGTCCTGTTTGGAATGCTACTCAAACTTTGGTTTTTTGTTGGTTTTTTTTGGCTCCCCTTCCTGAAGCAGTCAGTATCAACTTCTGTGGAGCAAGTTACAATAAATTGGAAGCTGCTAAAAATTTGTGGTGTCCTTTCCTCCTCTAGCCCAATAATACTATTTTTTAGAAGATCCCGTTAGGAGCACATGAAAATGTTTACTAAAACTTGAGAAAAAGTTTTCTGGTGTGAGCCTTTTTCAAAACTAAAGGTATTTATTGACAGCACTTAATGATAGACAACAGGCAGCTTGCACTTAATTTTACGGACAAGTTAACAAAGGTTACTGGTTTTGTGCCTGATTGTAAGCAAGTATTTTTCTTGGTTAAAACTTGAAAGCATTTTATTCTACATCAGTTAGATCTTCTGCATTAGTGAGTTAATAACACTGATGTTCTTCTCATCTTTTCACACGCAGGCAGAAGGAGAAGACAGCCTTAAAAAGATGCAGCTGATGGAGCTTGCAATTCTGAATGGCACCTACAGAGATGCCAACATCAAATCACGTAAGCATGTCATAAGCTCGAGGGTCAATGCCATTGTAATGTTTGCGGGTTTTGATTCCTAAAGCTACTTGTTGGCAAATGTACAGTACAACTGTGCTGGAGGTTGGAGGGAAGTAAGAAATCAACAGAACAGTTGGTAGCCATTGCAAAGATCTTCTGGAGACAAGTTATGTCAGTTTCGGGGGTTTTTTTGTTTGGGTTTCCCCCTAGGAGCCCCTCCTTTTTTAAACAGTGTGTCTGGGTTGAAATATTTACAAATATACAGTTAAAGAAAATTCAACCCATAAGCTATATTTTTCTACTTTATAGTCATTCTTTCCTTAGTTGCATATAAAGGACAATGGACTGCTTTTCAATTTTATTTTTAGAGATTTAATTTGAAAGCATTACAGATGTTCAGGATACTGTGAATACATTTTTCTGTATTATATCCCTTTCTTTCATCTTGCTTGCATGTGTCCCCCCAATGTTATGTTTTTCCAACAATTCATCAACTGATTTCACAGCTGAGTTCACAGGGATCAGTGATGTAATGAGCCATTTTTATGATTTCTTCCATTACATTTGTGTGAGAATGCTTTTGCAAATGCATGTATGCACAGGTTTACACTTGAAAATTAATTACATACACCTACTAATGAGACCATATACCTATTATGTGTGATACAAATTACTTTCTCTAGTTGAAAATCTTATTTCTCCTCCTGAAAGTGTAGTTGCTGATTCTGTTCCAAAGTAAATTTTTGCTGTAGCTGTGATACAGATATCAAATGTAAGCATAGTTAAACCAGTCTTTTCACTAAGGGCCTACTGATATTTGCAAATTTGTTTCTCCACACAGTCACCATTTCAGTGTTGAATATGTTTAAAGGTTGGAATGCAGTTAAGTCAATTTGAGAGTGCTTACACCAGTGCAATTACTCTCATTTGAAAAGAGACGTAAGCAAGGGCTTTTACCATTACAATGGTAGTGGTAAATCTTTCAGCTCTAATGAACAGCATAACATATAAAGCTAGATCAGTTTTAAATATATTTTAGTCTCTAAATTGTTGCAAATTTATGTGTAAAATAGCTTTCAGATTAGCTTAAATTAATGGAAGCGATGCATTAGAAACCTTTATATTAATTTGAGCAATTTATTTGTCTGAGCTATTCCCATTGGTCTATTGTATCAGTATAAGTGGGATGATGGAATTTTTTTTCATTTTTTGGCTAGAGATTTCCACACTAATATTCAGTTTTTGATAATAAGACAATTTCACTGATTGTGTTTTGATTTTACTTAAAACTTGAAGATGTAGAAGCCATATTGGTTTATTTCCCTTTCAGAAAGGAAATGAAAGTGTTTGAGGGTTTGTTTTTTTTACTTATACACTAAGTCTGAGCATTTTTGTTTAAAAAATAACAATAATTAAAAAACCACAACAGTCCCAAATCTGAAAAACTTCCCCCACATTTCTCTTTTCAGACCACCTGTAAGTTAATTAAATAAGTGTAGAGCAACAGTAATGCTCAGAAATCTATAAGAATCTAAGCCTTTAAGATTGCCTGTTACAAGCTGATGTGTTAGTGCTTAAGAAGTTGTTCATCTTGTGTGCCAACAGGCTTCAAGAAACACTTAATTAAATGTGCTAGCACCCTTTTTAAAAAAAAAAAAAAAAAAAGAAAAAAGCACCTTTTTTCTTTAGCCTGAGCAAGACCATAGTGAACTTCTAATACCAAGAAAGTATTTTATTTTGGGGAGTTTGATATAGAAATCACTTTTGAGTCTATTTTATTCATGCTAGGGTAGGAGAGGAGATGCACTGTGTATCCAGGTCACCTTTAACTTCACTAATCCTGGAAACTGGAATCGTGTATATGTTTAAATACAGTTTTAGGATGTATAAAAACTGTAGACTCATGACAGCTCTGCATAACTGAGTATCTGTGGACTCTATGGTTGCACTAAATTTTGTACTCTGTATTTGATTATGACAGTATTTTCCTTGTATCTCCTGCATGCATCTCAGTCTCATGCAGTCTTGATAGCATAAATGAAGAATTATGGTCTAAATGGAGCTTTTGTGCTGTGTAACCTGTTTGAGAAATCTACCTCACTGTTTTACAATGGCTTTTTTATTTTGCATGTTCATACTTAATCACACTGGAAAATGGAAAGCTGTTTGCATTTGAATGGTGTGCTTTGGCACTGTGTGATCAGCGCATGTACTAATGATTTCCTTTTATTTTTCTTCTTTCCTACTTTTCCCCTTTTTTTCCCATTCTTTCCACGTTTTGTACTGCTATCTCCATACTTTCCTCTGAATTTCTTTGCTTACTGTAGCAGCCCTTGCCTTTTCTCTTGCAGCAACAGCCCAGGCTCCAAGGATTATTACTGGGCCTGCGCCTGTTCTCCCACCAGCTGCCCTGCGTACTCCTACGCCAGCTGGCCCTACCATAATGCCTTTGATCAGACAAATACAAACCGCTGTCATGCCAAACGGAACTCCTCATCCCACCGCTGCAATAGTTCCACCTGGACCCGAAGCTGGTTTAATTTACACCCCATACGAGTACCCCTACACGCTGGCACCAGCTACATCAATCCTTGAGTATCCTATTGAACCTAGTGGTGTATTAGGTAAGACCTTTGTACGCGGATGACTGGAGACTCTTGTCGCTTGTGCTGTGGTTGTGTTTGCAAGGTAGAGGTCGTAGGGCTCAACGAAAAGAATTTGAAGCAACAGTCTTATCTCAGGGATATCAAAACTGCCTAGGAACACTGCTCAAATGGTGTAGCTCTGAAACATTTTAAACATGTTTTGCATTTATTAAATATGTGTGCTTAGTTGTATTAATAAGATGACTGAAAATGAAATCTTAATGTTTGTGTCATATTAGATGGTGGATACATAGGCAAGGGTAGAAAAAAACAAATAGATGTTGATGCCTATTATATGTCACTTGGGCTCCCATAAATACCAGATTTGTTTGTGCTCACTTCAACATGAATTAATTTCCAGTCATCTTTGGAAGAGAGAACTTCCTATTTTGCGATACCCTTTTAGTAGAAAACTGAAGAGAATAGAAAGTTCTTTTCTCAGTTTATTGGGGTTTTTGCTTCTTTATTTTGTACGCAACTGATAAATCTCTTCTCAGTGTCAGAAAGCTGTAAATCATTTTGTAAGCAGAAAATAATTTCAGTGAATTCATATAAAGCAAGCTAACTTCTGACCAAAGGATGATAAAATTAGCAGCTTTACCGATGACTTCTTTTATATACATGGGATTGAAATGTCCATCATTCCTAATATTTCAGGCCGTTTACTTGCTGTGTGAGGCGAGAATGATAAAGCAACCATGACAATTCGGTTAACTGGTCAATATGGAACAAGCAGTTCCAATAGTTTCTTCCTTCCCTACCCTCTACAGATTCTAAATATTTTTTTCTTTTCAGCTTGTTCTGAATTGCATATGACCTTGGTGCTGCATAGTGTTGATTTTATAGGACTTTGATCTTAGTTTGTTCAGTTGCAGTTATTGATTTACACAAATTCTAAACATCTCTAATGAACACTGGACAATAAGGTTCAAAGTCAATATTTTGTTGAAAGTATTGCAAAAAAATCAGTGTTCTACTTACATGACAAATACTTGTTATCTGTATGTGAGCGTGTTCCCACGTTATATTTTATACAGTAAAAAAGAAAATGTATTTCAAACTTCTGCCTTTCAGAATTAGTGAATCAATAATAAAAAATTTCAGTAGGACAAAAGTATGCAGTAGGTCTGTCTCCGAGCGGCTTATGGTTATTTTCCGTTGCCCCATACCAAAATTCAGTGAGCATATGATAATATCATCATTTATTAATTTCCCACAAACATGTAAATGTTCTCCCCAGCTCTTCCAGCCCCAGTCTGTGAGTCTACTTGCAATACATCCTGGGGTAAAGTCACTGTAACAGACATCGTCTCACTAGCTGTCAGTTGCTGGTTAGTGGCAAACCCCCTTCCTGAATTCAGTTAATAGCAAGTAAAGAAATACTTCATTCCATAGTAGCAGGGAACTTTAATTTCTCTCAGACAGAGTTTTCTATAAAGAGAGAAGAAGGAAAAATTATTCCTAAAACGGTGTATTACCCTAAATTCTCCAAATAATCTTATTTTAAAAAGGAAAAAGATGGGGAGGAATAAAAATACCACATCCCCACTTAGGTAGCATAGACTCAGTATCTCTTAATACATCTGCTCTACTATCTGAGCAACTGTATAGAGTTAACAGAATTAAATGAGTTTGTCAGAATACATTCATTATCATTAATAATTTGCTATATTTTGTCCATTTGTTGGTGGACCGTTAAAGTGTTTGAAAATAATTCTGTTTAAAATGGCAGAGAAATGCACCCCAATTAGTATTTTGGGGGATATTGGTGTTGGGATCAAATTTTAGTTGGTGACTAACTTTTAATTCCCTTCCTTTTATCTTCAGGTATGGCTTTCCCAACGAAAGGCTAAGAATTCAAGAACGGTCTTAACTGATCCTTCATCAGATCTGAATTTTAACAAATGCTTAGTTTCAGCAGCCTTGAAAAAAGCTTGGCCTAGCAGTCAGTGACTTACTTGCACTTTTTTGCACATAGATTTAAAATAAAATAGTGCTATTAATTTGGATTAGCTCCTATTATTACAGAGTAGCTGTAATTTATGAGTGTATAGTAGTATACTGACTGCTAAGTGTTCTATATAGTGTTTGCTTTACTAATCACCTAATTCATTGCAGTTCATACTTATTGACTTAAAGTTTAAAATCACAATCTGTAGGCTTGAAGAATTGCTTTAAAACTTTTTTTTTGTGGTAGAACTGGAAGTGATCTTAAGGTTAGCAAATAATTGTCAGTATTAAAAGATGGCATTATTTAAAATAGTCCTGCTGCAAGAAAGGCACTTCAGTGAATATGTGACTAGTAAAGCTTAAATGTGCTTGGGTCTAATAGATTTCATGAAATACTGTAATTTTGGGATTGTAAATGAATGGATTAAACAGGTTAAGGCCAGGATGTTAAAATAAATGCAATATTAATCTGCACAGATAAACTTCTTTTTTAAGATTAAGATTTGAAACTACTGTGCCTTAACTTGTTGCTTTTCTTAAAATGAACTTTTGTAGTTAATGATCATTTAAGTCCATTTTGATAAACCTGCTGTTAATGTTTTCTTTGAATGTTTTCTAACTTTGTCTTGGTAATTGCAATTTAACTAGGTGCGGTGGCTACTAAAGTTCGAAGGCACGATATGCGTGTCCATCCTTACCAAAGGATTGTGACCGCAGACCGAGGTTAGTTTAGTTCTGCAGTTCTTGTTTGTAAGAAGTGCTTTGAGTGTACATGAGATTTGCAACACCAGAGCTGGTTAACCAAATACCATATTTTTGACCCATTCGTTATTTTTCTCAAAAATTTGAATAGTTACTATTTCATTAGATTTTTGGGAATGCTTGCTGTTTTAAACACATTTTGTGAACTTGGCTTTCCCAGCTCAATTAAATATATACACTTCGTGATCTATTCAATATAAACGCTATAACTGATTCCCTTTTACAAACTATTTGAAGATCCATCTGCATCAGGAAACACTATTAATTCAGTGCTGCAATAATTAATTTGGTCATGTGTCCCCCGCTCTCCCCATTTTGTTCTTTTAATTGGTGTGGAAATATCAGATTGGTGTTGCAAAATAAAATGAATGGATGGTTGCTTAATGAGAAAGAAGTAAAGGAATAAATGCCTCCTGTCTGTGTCTGGAGAAATCTGAAGATTTAGATTCCTTTTTTTTTTTCCAATAAACTTTTGAGCCACTGTACTGTATAATATAAGGAGGATGCATGTTCTCAGATACCTGACTGAATTCAGAAAGGTAAGGGCTGTGAAGATAATACTTCAAAAGTTGTCTGAGTTTGAATTACTAAGGGTGGGAGAAGGAAGGGTGTTTTGGTTTTTTGCCAAAATCTATTTCTTGGTATTTGCCTTTTGCTGCTAAAATGTGTAACCTGAAGGAGAAGCAACTTTTGAAGTCCTGTTGGTGAGATGACATCCAATATTTGGGCATCTCTCTTTAACCCTTGAATGGAAAGTAAATCTTCATTTTTCTCCTGTTCCTCAAGTGTAATGCCTTTGGACCCCTGAATGAAGTATTTAAGCTTATTGAGAAAAGTGATATTTTCGGTTTATTGACATTGGCTAGAAATCAGTGTGTGGGCTGAATTCTTATCCCATCCCTGCTGCTGACTCACTGTGGGTTTCGGCAAGTCATTTAATCTCTCTGTGTATATTTTCCCATCTGTAAAATAAGGATAATAATACTTCCCTACCTCACAGGGGTGTTGTGGGGGTTCTTCTTTTGTACAGGGCTTTGAGGATGCAAAGCGTTACGTGCCAAGTATTATTATTCTGCTCTCATCAAAAACAGTGTTGTGCAGGCTTCCATGATACTGTAATATTCAAAAGTCAAATTCAGGTGACAGATCTGACATCTCCTAACATTGACTACACTTCACTTCTCACAGCCTGCCATAAATTAACTACAAGAAACAATACAGATTTCAGTCAATACAGTAAAAAAGGGCACTCCTGGATATTTGCTATATTTATGTAACACTTTTATCTTTCATATGTAAGGATCTTGTGCTTTACAGAAAGTGTAAAGCTGATAACAAGACACTACTTAAATTTTCTAGAAGATTGCTTCTTCTTTTATATCACAGCACACTATTTACAGCCCATTGGCTTGTTCTCATTGCTTGAGAACTCTTCAATGGGCAACAGGGTATAACCAGAATAAGGTCATAGCCCATATTTACCAAAAGAGAAGAAGGAAAAAAAGAAATGGAAAAAAGATTAAAACCTATCTCTGTCAAGAGTAGTGGGGGGTAAGGATTTGGTTATCTTTGAAAGTTGGACCTGAGGCTACAAAATTCGGTTTTTGCTAACGGTCTTTCATGATCTGCAGTGGTAGTTTCAGGTGACAGGTGAGGCTGCCTTTTTGTTTAATTAGCTATTTGCCTGAGACAACTAGTAAATACACTGATTGATAAAGCACTGGGGGAAGAGGGTGGCGGGAATACCAATTTGTAGTTTAAGTTCATCACTGTAGTGTTGACTCAACATGGATTTCGAATATTTGGCAAAGGGCCTAGATGTTTCGTCTGGGTCACTTATAAGTGATTGAAATTAATAATTGGTATCATTCACCTTCTTTTAAAATACAGCCATTTTCTTATAATTAGTGTTCCTATCTAGACATATTGGAAGCCCACTATCTTAAGTAAATAAATAAATACACATGGCTTATCTCCTGTGGAATAAGTCATGCATACCTCTCTGATTTAGCAGGAGAACCATGCTGATATTTCAGGAGAACGTTATTTTAAAGTTTTATCTAAGTAATCCCAGTGTGTATTAAGAAACTTACACAACATTCATTTTACAACTGTACTTCATTGTATTTTGAATTTGAAATCCTAGATTATCACTGCACAGATTTAAGTTTCACGAAAGGTTTTGAAGATAACTTTGTTCAGCAATAAAACCGTTTCTTTTACTGTGTTAAAATTACGTTATAGAATTAAAATAATATCAGTATATTCACCTATTTGGTTGTTCTGTCACCAATATACTCCTATGCCTGTAGCCGTAAAAAGCAATGTCAGCAAACCGAAATACTTTTTTTCAATGCGGAAACTTTTTTTTATATAGTTAAATGTCACTAAATCTATATTCGCATTCATTGGGTCTAAAGTTTTTTTTAAAAAAAATTCTAAATCGAATTTCAAATGACTTTGTAGTACTACTGCATTCACTTTTTACGTAGGTTTTTATTCTTTGCATAGTTTTTTTTTCTTTTTTTAGAGATAAGCACTGCATTTAAAGCAAGAATCCCCAAATGTGTAAATGTTTTACTCTTACAACTAAGCATTTAGAATTGGTGAAGGGTTGAAAAATATAGCTCATTTTAACTCAGAATAAAACCCCAGTTTATAAATACTACAAAATTGAATTTGATGCATATAACAGAGAGACTGACTGATTTAATTGTAATAAACTGTAAATGGTTTTGCACAGTTGACAAACCTGTGTGTACTGTAGAAGGCCAGAGACTTGGCAGAGGATGTATCACAGGTGTACTGGTATTTTTACAAGGTAGCTTGCTTTGATTATAAACTCCACAAGAAATATTAATACTGAGAATTTCCTTGAATGTTTTATCCAAACCGTCACATAATTTATATATAAATTTTAATACCATTTAATCAAAATTGTAATCAGTCTCAAAATGCTTTAAGACTCTGTTTCTAGTATACCTGTAAAGTGGTGAGATTGTGCCACGTAAAATATTTATTTTTATTTTTGCTTGTTTTTGAAAGAGCCGTTTTAATTTAAACAAATCCCACTTAGCATGATTCTGAAAAAAAAATCAGGGAGCATGTGGTCTCATTTACGTTACAGTAGTAATTTTTCATAGTGCTATGAACTGTATCCTAAATGATAGGCCATTTTTATTATGTGAAAATAAATCAGCCCACAAGAAAGATTGCTAAATCAATGATGCTATCTGTGAATATTACACCTACTGGACTTCACTTCATGTAATGGCACAAATATGACTTTGCACTGAATACCTTTCTCACTTTCATCTCCTCTGCCTTAGTCAAAATGGCAACAGTACAAAAACTTTATCAACCTCAGAATTTATTAGCTATAATTAAGCTGTTGAATGAGTCTTAAAAAAAAAATCTATAAAAAAAAAAAATCATACTACTGTTAAGTGGACCAAGTTTGGTGAAGGAGAATGTGAGAGAATGATTAAAGAAGGAACAGCTCAAGAACATTGGGAATGATAACTTTCCACTTGAGAACTTTTTTATGTTTTACTGTAATTTGTTTGTGTTTTTTGGATTTTATTTTTTGTTTTGGTTTTTTGTTGTTGTTTTTCTTTTGGTTTTCTTTTTTTTTTTTTTTTGCAAAAGAAAATAGTATTTACAGGTGGCTTCTTTTAAAATATAAAAATATAAAGCAGGAATGTATATGAAATGTCAGATTTTATTGTATTTGCAGAGTATTAGCTTTGAAAATGAATAAAGAGAGCTGTTTGTAGTTTTAAAATGCCTTATTAGTATCAATTAGATATTTTCTCTATTTTTTGATGTACTTAGAGCTTTTTAAGTATAGACTTTAAAATGGCAGGACTTTTACAGTGTTTACATGCAAGTGCATTTTATAAGTGTCCTATATGTGTAAAATAGTATTTCGAACGGGAAAATGCTGGCTAAAGTAGCAGGCTGAGCGTTTTCCTGCTCGCCACGATGATGCCTACATTGCTAGACTACAGTTTAGTATTGCTTTGTATCATGAGGCCAAGAAATTCCATGTTGTTTGTAAATAGAATAAATGAAAGGCAATAAAAAATTTATTGAACAAAAACCCTTTGTTTGGCCCATAGTTTGTTGAACCAAATTGTTTCTCTAAGTCCAGAATTCCTTAGATGACTCCATTCTTTTAACAACCAGTTATTAATAATCACATCCATCATTAATAGTTGCTTTAATGCTTGCACCTGGGGAGGTACTAATGCTTAATAGCAGTCAGATACTGATGCTGCGCACTGACTGTTGTTCCAGAAATCTTCTACCCAGTTCCAAAACTGTTCATCGTTTTTTGTTTTCCAATTTCCTTCATCGACTGCTACTAACCATTAGTCGTTAGTCGTATTTTATCTCTATTTCTCCTGTTAACCGGTTTTGTGGGAGCGGGCTTCTCCTTCACGTGTCCAAATCATGATGGAGGGCTGTCATGATTTTATTGCATTCTGTAGATGGTGTCGATCAGTATGTCAGAATTAAACATGCTTGTTTTTTTTATTAGTTGTGATTAGTTTTCATGTTGTCATTAAGCCGTCACTAGCTGGAACTAATCTCTTCTCTATCTTTTCTTTCTTTTTTTTGTTTTGTTTTTTTTTGTTTCTAACCACCCAGCCGCCACCGGCAACTAACCTATGACCTTCTGACCTCTGAACTCTTCACCCAATGATGACCTGACCATGCCTGCCTGCTGATCAGTTAACTGGTAAACGCCTTTGCTTGCCTGTCTTCAGTGCAGCGAGCTGGGGCACTTGTCCGTTCGTCTTACCATCTAACAAAACAGACAAAGAAATTGTTGTCCTCCAACTCCGCTTTTTGTTGTTCTCCTGTTTGGGTGAAAGTGGTTCTAGAACCTGCACTGAATAGTAGTAAAGCAATAAGGTCCAACTCATCCCTCCGCACTGATCATCCTCTAGTGTCCCGCCCCAAGCGAACGGTAAGGAGGCCTCGCACGAGATGGAGACAGATGTCCCTTAACTACCCGATGACAGAGGCAGTTACTGTGAGAGACTTCTAGGAATATTTTTCTTCTCAAAAAAAAAAAAAAAAAAAAAAAAGAAGTCAAAGCTCTCTCTGAATGTACTGTGTGATGATGCATCATGCATGAACCTTTGGTCAGGGATGTCATTGGGGAAGGGATTCCAAAAAAGTATTCAAAATTTGATACGCTGTTTAGTCACTACCGGTGCCCTCAAAGGGCAGACGTTGCAGCCTTTTTTTCTATTGCCTGCCAAATTGGACGTTTTAAAGGAAAGTGTGCCATGAAATGCAGATTCCGATGACTTTTCAGAACTACGTTAATGCCGAGAACAAAACAGCAACACTATTAAAGCAAAATCTGAGTTTAAATTATTTTAACCATATTTTAATCTCCTCGGAAGAATACATGAGAACAAGGTACATGCATTATGTGTCACATTACTGGGCAAACTGTTCAAATATTTTTTTTAAACCTCCCTGTATAGAAAAAAAATTCATTAAGGATGTAAAAGCCATGCTTGCCTATTTGCTGTATACATGTAATGAAATTGTAGATAAAGTGTAGTGCATTGAAACAAAATGAACAAAAAAGTAGATACTTTTACTATACAAGGGTGCTGGTGCAGAAAAAAATATATTTTTGGAAATGTAGCATTTTATACTTTCAAGTGTTATAAAAAAAGAAAAAAAGAACAAAGAAACCCTTTATTTCATTAAATGATTTTTTCTGGTGGTTGTCAAGAAACAAAAGACCAAAAGAGCCTTTTAGTCTTTCTTTTTTATTTTTTAAGTATTGGAATAAGTCTAAAGAAAAGGAAGTGCCTTATTTTCTTCATGGTCATTTAGTCAAATGTCTTGTATAATCAGCTTCTCCCTCAGACAAGTTACTGCATGCCACTCAGTCGCCCAGTATGTGAAAGAAGCTGTGAGGAAAGACAAATGATGAGTTGACCATATTAATTACCTGATTTTTGCCATACTAGTGTGACGTGACTTTGCCAAAATCTCATTACCTAAAAATATTTGCTAAGTTTTTTTTTTATCAAACCAGCCCATCGTTATTTCAGCCACTCTGCTTTTTAAATTCTAGCAAACGCCGTACTTGTGCAATGTAAACCAAAGGGTTCTGTGCTACAGGCCGCCTCGTGCTAAGTGAGACTATTAGCTGACAAATGTTTGTAGAGCTGGAAGTATGTCATTTTTGTTCAGGGATGGAGAGGAGTTTTCTTGATTTTGGGTTGGAATAAATACACATCAGATATAGAAGGCTTCGGCATCGCCCAGAAAACTGATGTTCTGTGGATGATGGCATTGAAAGCACTTAGCTAGTTTTGAGTTACAGTCTGAGCGTGTCCCAGGTTTTTACAAGCAGCTCCTGTGGTGGCAAACAGCGTGCAAGTTACTTATTTTCCAGCTCTTCTTTGGCTATTGTTAGATCCGCCCGCGGGCTTTTCTTCACAAGATAAGCAGGAGAGGGACACCAGCTAATTGTTTGAAGTCCAGCTATACTTTATTTTTAACCTTTATTTCCACATGAGATTCATGTAGCTGGGCAATTGCCAGAGCTGAAGCTGTTGAACGCACAGTGTTTAATTTTGAAAACATTAAGTATTACTTTGTGTGGGGCTCAGTACTAAACTTGGCAAATATCAGGTGATAACTTTATTCCCCTCTTGTCAACTTATTCTCCTCCTGCAAGTCTTCACAGCTTCCAAATGAAAGGTCAATAGTAAGCTAAGAGGGCTTACATTTTTAAGCACCTGCATGGTGACCTCATCTAACATCTTGTCTCACCTGGAAATAATTATCAGTTTATTTACTATGCAATAGACATTCATCCTTTTGTATTCAGCTAGCTTTTTGTTTATTGTGCCACCGGCTTTGTCTTCCTGTTACACATACAGTTGTGTTGATTTTACTTACAGTATATGCTGTGCCATTTTGATTTTATTTTGGTTGGTTGGTTGAATAAACTTGCGACACTCGAACATTTGAAGAGAGATTTGCTAAAACAATACCAGTATTTGATCCAGTTTCATCTCAACTATGATAAAACCTGGACATTTTAGATGTTTATCAAAGGTCTTTTACTGGGGGGGAGGGGAAGTGTATGAAATAGATGTGTGACATGTGAAAGTAACGTTTGCTCTGAACAAACTTCTGAAAACTTAGTTGACAAAATTTTGGATCAACTTAAAAAAAAAAGCATGACTTTTGAAATCTCTGAATGCCTTGGTTCTCAGTATTATCATTCTTTAATGACTTTTTCTTTATTAAAATAAGTAGTTTTAAGACTTCTTTCTGACAGTATTATGTAATTTTTTTAGAGTGGGTAGATGGGAGTGTCGCTTGTATGTAACCGTACAGATGACATGTATTTGTCTATTCTTTATTATCTTAGTAGTTTCATGCTATGTATGTACCATAACCAACCTATTGCCTATGAGAAACATGTAAGATAATGTATTTACAGCCATTGTTACAAGTTTATAATGTATTTTTCTATCTTGTTTTATATGTATGTTATATAACATTCAAAAGAATTTTTTTCCTGATTGAGAAAAAAAGGATACAAAATGCAAAACCCACAATTTTGATAACTGAAAAATTGCCAATTGTTTTGCAGTACTTTATTATATTGGGAGTGTTGTCTTTCTTGGGCTTTTAGTTAGCTACTGGATGAATACATTAGACATATTTGGGTTTTAGTTGGGTTTTTACATAGCTTGCATTTTAATTCTTTGGTTCTTTGCTGTTTCTATTAACCCATAGCATTATTTTAATAAATGTTATAATACCAACCTACTAACTCTGGACTATGTCTGTTTATTAACCATTACATGTTTAATTAAAATAAACAAATAAAGACGGAAGAATGTAAAGTCTTGAGTTACTGGACTAACCCTGAAGAACGTGACCACAGATAACACAACGTGACTTGTTTTTATGTTGTTTGTCGGCTGACATTCTGCACACTACTATTAAGTTGGCTTTGGTCATTCTGGCCTTTTACCTTGGGGAATAGGTGCCAGTAGAAATGGGAACAAAGTAGCATTTTTTGAGGCATTCTTCTTGTAGAGTCTTGCCACTTGCCTTTCAGCATCTGCATTACTAATTCCACACTTTCTTTTTCTTTCTCTAAAATAATTACTGTCGGCTCACAGCAAAAGAGCAAAGATGCCAGTGTATCGGTAAATCGTGACGGTGTACAGAAACCAGTTTGATTCTTTGTTGAGCCATTCAGAGGTTGCAGTTAATCTCACAGGAATTTGTGATTTGTTGGTTTTGGCACCTGATTCACTGTTGCATCATGTGACATTTCTAAGCACAAAATACTTCTAGATAGAATTACTGTACATCAAAATACAAAATCTGGGGGGATTCCTTGCCAAAAGTGCCTTATTTTCTTCATGCCATGCTATTTTTAAAAGTAACTTTTAATTTTTTATACTTCTGCCGTAGTCTATCAGTATTGCCTAGCTCAGGGGAGTACAATTTCTGTAAGCCAAAGGTCAAACTGGATCGGTTCCTACTGACTGCAGAAAGTCTGAAAGTACACCTTTCACTAAATTACCAAGCAACAGCTATTTTGAATTCCAGGGCCGCCTTGATGTGATCTTTATCCCTGTGGATGACTGTAGCAACATGAGTGCAGGGAATTGAAATGGTGAAAATGCTGTTTTGAATGTACATCTATGCAAATATTTTTACAGAAATGTTTCTCTTTCTTAAAGCTTCTGCTGTTTGAGGCTCCTTTACATATCCTAGGTCATCCTCCTGGATTTGTAAGCTTAAGTGGACAGTAATTACAGCTGATGTCAAGGGAGATCCTCAATATAAATAACTTCAGATATCAACAGTTTTCGTGAAAGCCCATTTTTTTTCCTGTAGATAGTAAAAATTCAGATGAGGAGTCTGTGCATCTGTTCAAATGCCTTGTTTAATTTATGATGTTTCAAAACTCCATATCTTGAAATCCATGTAATATAAAACTTAAATTTTAAAAAGGTCTCACAGTATTCGTAGTAATTGAAATAGAATGCATCTTTATTTTATGGAGAGAAATAGTGTAGCTCTGATGAAGATGTTAGTTTTTTAATGGAATGTTGCTCTTTGCAAAGAAGTATAGGTACAGCTGAAATATCAGTGCATCTAGAATAGTTTTATTTGTACAGAAATCTTTTTAATTTAACAGATCATGACTATGTTACTATCCTAAAAGTCAGCCACAGGCAGATGATAAAAAAAACCTGGATATTTACAATAGGTGACATGAGAACCTTTTGATTCGATTGTCACAAGTGTCATTTCAGAGCCAATAATTTATATTGCTAAAGAATTTTACTAGAGGCACACATTTAAACTTGGTACTCTCTCCAGGTGAAACTAGATGAGACAAAAGATTAGTATTTTATATTTAAGAATACTTCTATTCCCAGAACTACTGCTTTTCTGTAATATTTTTATTATTTTGTATTTTTATTAGATATGAACTACTGTCATACTTTTTCCACAGTGCATTTTCATCTCATGCTTCATTATATGCAGAAGTGAAAGTTGCTGTAAGATTTGAACTACTTTAAAGCTGAAGGACAGCAAAAAAAGGAAAACTCTAAAATCAAAATTTTATACTAATTGCTGTTTTCCACCAAATGCATTTCTCAGTTTACCTAAGTGCCTGTCTGAAAATTTAACTATTTTATACTTTGCCTGCTTATAGGAAAGAAACAAGCTATTTTTAGAACTGCATTGGAGGATGGCTTCAGTATTACTACATCACTGAAGCTAGGTTGTTCTCTTTCTTTAGTATTGTTGTGGGGTTAAATTGTCTTAATGTTTGGAAGATCATACATTCAAGTCAAACAGAAAGTTGCTGTTCCAGTGAGATTTATCTTAGGGTAAATTTATTTTTTTTAGTAGGTCAGAATATAAACAAAAACATGATAAAGCCTTTCAAAGTAAAATCTGAGCAATGCTACTCGCTTCTGAAGAGTGAACTGTTGTACTAAAATACAGCAAATTGGTTTCTCTGAGAGTATTTTTTGTGTGTTACCAATCAGAATATATTTCATAGAGTCTTCAGGGATATCTTTCAAGTGCATATGTTCACTGTATACTGACAATATTGATATTTTATTTGAACATACCTTTTAACAGTATGCCCAAAAATGGTTTATTCCCAGATTGTACTCTTTGAGGGGGACCACTAAAAAGTTTTCTGCCCTGAAAATGCAGGGAAACATTGAAGTGTTGTTGCCAGCCATTAAGAAGTTAATTTAATTTGGGGGAAATGAACTTACGAGTATATGAAACTTAGTTCTTTGTGTCTGGGTAAAAATAGCAGTCATCATAAATAGCACGTTGTACAGAATGGAATCTGAGTAACACATTCCTAGGGTCAAAAGCACATCATTGTTATTGGAATTTCTATTTTGTTTTTAATATATTTGATCTGTTTTTCTAAAACACTATTAATGGAACACTGCCCAAATAACACACGAACCGTAGCATTAACACATGGTCATCAATGTTGAATCAAACTGGTTAACGAAAGCTCTTCCTTCTCTGTGCCTGCGCACTAATTGCAGGTGGTGTGGTTCTGCGGAGGGTGTTAGGCACAGCGGGTCGCGGTGCTCATCTCCTGGAGCCCGCATTTCGGGTGCCCCTCTCTTGACAACAGACTAACTGGGAGGAATCTGACTCCCCAGGCAAAGATTAACCGAGATCTGAAAATCTTGGAAGAATTGATTGAAAAGAGAGCAGCAACAAAACCACATAGATACATATATGCTTTGACTTGTATTATGGCAGTTTGTGTGAAACATTTAAGGTTTTGTTTGTGCAAAATAATGTATTCTGAGGGGAAAAACAAACATGGACGTTGCCAAAACACATGTAAATAAAACACCGTTTATGACTGTACATTATGTGCAATAAAGTAACTGGAAAAAGTGCATGTACTTTATCCTCAAAAGCAAACTGACAGCTCTCAAAGCTGTAGCTATAGTTTTATTTTCTGAAAAGTTAAATTTTATTCTGTACCTAAACAGCAGAATAAAGAATGTACATTTTTCACACTTCAATTTTCATTAATGCTTTTAGCAGTGTTATGAAAGTTGTTAATTGTTGAAGAGGCTTAAGTTGTCATGGTCATCTGATTACCAGGGTATTTTTTGCTTAACAGTTTCTTCTTGCATATGCTGTTGTTGTCGTTTGTAACTGTAAATGAAGCAAATATACATTGCGTACCATAAACATGCAATACGTATTTTAAATATAGGTTGTGGTTCTATAAAATTCTTAAAGATGAACGAGTGATTTTGATGTTATTGTACTTCTTTAAGCATCACTGTTAAAATTGTTTTGAGCAAATAAGAGGAGTGCTACTTTGTAGTAAAGCTAACATGCTGTTTTGGGAGGAGGTTCTGGTCACTATCCAAAATGAAGATAATATATCTGTCACTCTGCCTAGTATGAATGCAGTGAGAACCACACTTTGGAGAAGAAATAGATTATGGTGTTTTAACATTTTCATTAATACTTATGTGATGATACCTGGTTATAGTTTAAGACGTTTTCTTTGCTAAGAAGTCCTTCTGTTTTATACTGTTTAAATAAAAAATGGTTTGCTTCAGAAGTTAGTGTACAGTAGATAAGGTTAAATGTGGTGCCTTTAGGAGTCTGGTAGAATAGGGGAGAGGAGGCTAAATGCCAGGGTTTAGGTACACGTCCTCTCCTGCGCTTTTCTAGGCAGGAAGAAGAATGTGGCGTAACTAGCATCCTAAGATACCTTCCACGATGAGACTCAACTAAGTGGTGGCATGTAGTCCTTTCTGATCTAGCTTTAATCTCTGTAGCCATAGAATGTGGAGATGCTATTTGGCGTGTGCCACTCGAGGCAGTAAAGCAGCCCTTGCCATCTTTGCTGTTACTCTGGATGCCAACCCAAGCGTGCCTGTGCGCCGCAGTCCTGGCATGAAGGGTGGGCACAGCCCCACTTTCCATGCTGTCCATGGCTGCAAACCCCCTCCTTCATCCATCCAGACCCCTAGAGAACAGAATTGAGATGATCTTCCTGATCTCTTGCCCCAAGTCAGTAATACCCGTTTATGATCACGTTCATGCTAGGAATTGCATTTATTGGTATACAAATTAGATGTGGAATTTGATGACTGGAAAATTTCAGTCAACAGACTTTACTGTTGTTCTACCAACGCTTTCTGCATCGGTGTTTTGGTATGTTTATGGAGGATGGCCTAATGTTACTAGATGTCTCCTGAAGGTTTTTACTACAGTTACTGTAGTTCCCTTGAGGAAATACAAACTGAACCCTTATCTATGTCAAAATAATGAGAGGCATTCATACCAAAAAGTGCAAAATGCAATGTCTGAAATGAATGTCATTCACTTTGACATTCAGGTCTGCCAGCAAAAGTAGAAAGAGATATTACCCAATTGTTTTCTCAGTATCCATGTCAAGTTCTCAAACAGTTAAAAAAGAGACAACTGACAGCTAGTGCCTGTTAAGTTGAACGTTTCTAAAAATTGTCAACCACAAATAAGCAGTGGCTCCCGAAACTATACATTTTAAAATATTTGTAACAAAATAGCATAGCAAATATTTGCCTTTTTAAATTTCTGTACATTTTCAAAGTGTTTTCATCCTCAGCAGCAAACAAGGTTGACTATTTGAATAGCAAACTGGATAAACTCAGATGTGAGGAAAAAACGCCAAATAAAGGCACAACTCTCAACGTTGCATCATTTCAGCAGCTCATCGATAAATGAAGGTGCTTTCTCTAAATTTTTCTCTAAATTTGTAAACCCCTTCTGCAGACAAGAGACTAAGCAAAGAAGTGACTTTTGTTAGTGGGCCTTTTCGGAAATAATTCTGTTGATTTTCAGTTCACTGAGGGTGGCTTTTCTGAAAGAGGTGGTACTTCAGTTGCCTGAAGCTAGGAAGATCCCAGGTCCTCTTGCCATAGGTCAGTTTTTCAGCAAGCAATTGTCTCAGTGTTACTTCTGGTTTGCTTTCATAGTCTCTTAAATTAAGAAAATTAAAAAGGGTATTTTCTTTAATTGAAGTTACTACAGTAAAAAGGCGGGTTGTGTGAATAAGAGTATTATGGGAAACCTGTTACTGTACAATAAAGATACTAGGATTGCTATTTTGGAGTCTCACTTTATTCTGTACATTAGTAATGCACAATGTAATAATAGTGTAATATTTACTTGTTAGTTGTGTACACCTTTCCAACTATGATTTCCAGGTTCTGATATAGATATATATATTGTTGATAATTTATAGCAATGAGCAAGGTTTTGTTCATTGGGCTGAGAATGTACCTTGTACAGTTCAGAGGTAGCGAAATGACAAGATATTGCAAATCACTCCTATGTATGTGACTTTTCAGGAAGAACAGCCTTTTTCAAAGGAAGGTTTTAAGGTCTTGGCCTCGATGTTAGTTAATAGGTGGTAAAAATGCGATGCGGGGAGCATGGTTTATTTTCTAGCCTACATGCTAATCTCCGAAAGTTTAAACATCTGTTACCAATTCTGAGATGTTACTGCATGTCAATTGCCATGGCAAAATCCATGTTTTATTTTTAACATGGGTGCAATCTGGAGAGCTTCACATGCATACTACTCTAATAAATCTCTGGATTGTTTCATAGAGAGTGGAGCCAGTCCTGCAGTGGGGACCACAGGGCCATTACTTGCATGCTCTTGTGTGACTTTTCCCATATAACCTTAGTGATGAGACAATTTTGATTCTTTCCCTGAAAGGCAATGAATGAAGCAGATGTGCAGCTTTGTTTCTGAGAGAAAATAGGAAATGTATCCCTATCTGGACTGAAAGAAGATAAAAACAGTAATGTCAGAGCTTTGAATCCTGTCCTGAACAGATGAATAAAATTACTTTGGACTTTATATAAGCCAGGAGGAGACAAAGTTAAACAAGACCAGCATTGTCAAGAAGCCCGTGTTATGTTGACAAGAAGTTCATCAGAGACTGTAGGCTGGAATTTAAAGTGAAGAAAATTGAAATTATCTCAGTCCTTGAAGAGCTGGTTTGCCATATCTCCCTGTTATCTTAAGCAAACTTGTTAATTTCTCTGCTGGAAATCTTTTCCTTCTTCAGCCTAATTTGAATTTCATGTTCTTGTCTTCTGAGGTTCTGCCCTGCCCCCTTCTGTGCTGTCTTACATTTCCTAGACAAATTCTTCCTTCATTAGGATGGCCAGGTGGCATGGTTTGGTCTTGGAATAGAAAGACTACAAGCAAAACTTCAGGACTAAATCAGGATGTGCAAGTGTGACATTATTTAGAAAGCCTGCTTTAAATATACATGACTCCATCCAAGCAGATGGAAGAAGAATGTCTCGATGGAGAGGGCACAAATCTAACACTTGGAACACCTGGGTTTGAGATGCTTCTTTCAATGCTGATGATTTGTACAATTTTGAGCAAGACCCTAGCATCCAAATCCACAAAAAACCCACAGTCACCTGCAGTGGGAATCAGGCCTTATTCAGGTGTCGAAATACCGAGTGTGATTATCTAGGTTTTCAACATAGAAGTCTTTTTATGCTATTCTGTAAAAGAAGACACTATTGCCTTATCTTCTTTTGTCTGTTTTTAGCAACAACATCAACGTAAACAGGAAATCCCTGGTCTGCAGGGACAACATACCTGCTCGAGTGCTGAGGGGAACGTACTGGTCAATAAATCCCTCTTTCCACCCCACCCATAGCCACTGGCTCAGCAGCTCGGCTGCCGGCCTACGTCTCTCTCCCCGTTTTCACGTGCACAGTGTGTATGGTCACAACTTAGCCTTTTGCATTCCCCAGCTGCCCATAAAGAACTGTTTCACTCAAGTACCTTTGTTACTCTTGTTTGGAATCTTTGTACCTCAGTTCCCTGTCGGTGAAACGAGGTTAGTGGGAGTACCCCAGTAGAGTGTCAGCTGAGGATGATTGCGTTCAAGACTGTGGAGTGCTCAGACAGTACAATGCTGAGTGCTGTCTAGTATCATCAGAGTGTCCAAGTGTCTTACAAACTCGAATGTACTTAAAAATAAAGCACGTAAGCAAAAAAAAAAAAAAAAAAACCAACCCCACCCCCTTGTTTTTTTTCTTTGCTGGCAGGTCAAAGAGTCACAGAGGTCTGAAGGAAGACAGCTGAACCAAAAGGCAGCAGGTGGGGGCTCGTAGGGACTATTTAGGATGTCTCTTGAGGGACAGGAGCACGGAGGGACGGTGGTGGGCTGTGTCTGTGCATCTTGGCACGACTTTAAAGTTTATATCTCTCGGAGGAAAAAAAAAAAAAAAAAAAAAAAACCAAACCCCACACCTTTGATTTCTTACTTAGCCAAGCCCACAGTATAAAAAGGTTGCACAATCTCCTAGACCAGCTGAGTCCTAGTCTCAAACCAGATTATCTCCGTGGGTACCAGAAGTGCCAGAAGTTACTGTCTCTTGCTTTGGCTTGATTTGCGTTCATAACTGTCTCCGTCGTGCAAGCTCAATGTGGATGGACTGAGCTGCCTTCCAGTTATTCACAGTCTGGAAGTCCAAGGAGAGGCGAAGAGACACAGATGCAGCTGCAGGGAACCGCGCTGCTTTGCCTCTTCACCAGTGGAAGGTAGAAGCAGGGAGTGCCAATTGCGCTTGAGACCCAGCAGGACAGGCAAGACGGGATTGAATTGCAAACCTGCTTGGTAGAACGCAGATTTTCCCAGGACAACCCAGGAGACAGGCATGATGATAGTACTAGCATATCTAACTCGCCACTTTTTACTTGTCGGATTGTTAGTATTGTCAGACAGCAAAATACTGAGGTTGCTCAGATTTTCTGCTGCCTTATGGGAAAATGCCTATCTGCCCCAAGAGCATTTTGTTGTTCACAGAGCCCACTGAAGAGTTCAGGACAGAGGTAGTTTCACTGGTCTCTGTGTGCTGAGGTTGAACATCTTTGAGCTTTTGACTAAAGCAATCCTGATACCATTACAACACAGTGACAGTTTAACTCATGATGCCCTTTACAAATCTATATCTGTTATAATGCACAGTAAATTCAAGGGGTCAGAAAAAGTTGCAGCAAGGCAGCGTTCTGCATTAGTGTTAAACAAAGGTGCGTGAGTGTTATTGGATGTAGGAGAGGGTACCCACCATCTCCATTTGATGGTTGAACTTAAAAATTGTGTGGCTTTTTTAAAATCCATATCTGGGTGCTGGATGTTGCCTTTTATTTCGTTAGTATTGCTCTTCTTTGACCGCATGTGGGAACAAAAGTTGGCATAAAACCACCAGGTCTCCTCTGCAGTCATGTGAGGTTCTGATTGTCCAGCTCTTAGGCTACCATATGATTTTTGAAACTGAAATGCCTTAAAATAATTAACTTTGATGCAAGAACAACAATGTTTGCAGCCTCAGGCTTGTAGCTGTGCATGGTTACATTTGGGATGCCAATTTTGCAGTGAGCTTTCTACTTGCTTCTGAAGGGAAGAGATAAATGCTGTTTGTGAGAGACAGAAGTTTGGGTTTCTCAAGCAACAGCCAACGTTATTAGGTAGGTATCAAACAGAATCACCTCACCAGCCATATCACTACTCCCACCAAAGCCCAGTATTAGCTGATTTATCCTTGGTCACACTCAACCACAAGTCAGCTGGCAACCAAACACTTTTGGTAAGCGCCAGTAGGTGGAAGGTGGAGAAGTGGGGATTTAGCTCCTCAGTCGAGACCCGTCTAATCTTGGTGAAGGTAAACAATTGCATTTCATTTGTTGTCATGCATGTCGCAGTGACAAAAATGAATTATATCAATGAAGTAGAACTTTCACCTGCTCTGGATTTCTCTTGTGACTTCTCTGCATGAGGGAACCTTGAAATAAATTATTTCCACTCTGGCAAACACCTAGTTTAAAACGTAAGTGAAACCAATGAATGAAATAGTCAAACTTCTGACTTTTTTTTAGGAGGGAGGGAAGTAGTAAATAACGTTGCCTTAGAGCAATTTCTCCCTTGTCATCCCTTCTCCCCTTGCAGTTTGCTGTCACTAATCACTGTGAGCCAGACTGCGCACCTTGAAGAATCCTTCAGAGGAGTCAGCGGGGCTGCTCAGGTAAGTAATTTGCAATGCACGCAGCCAGGGCCATCAGGCCCGGTGCCATTACACTCATTTCAGCTATAAATTCTCTGGGCAGGGACTTACATTTCTTGTCAGTAAAACACTGGGAGCAATTCTGGTGCTGTACTTTTTTTTTTTTTTTTATTTTTTTTTTTTTTTTTTTACAATTTTTGTTTTTCTCTCCCCTTTTTGGTGCTGTTCTTTTTTTTTTTTTTTTACTTTTTTTTTTGCTTTTCTACAACTTCTGGTTTTCTCTCACCATTTCCTTCACACACACAGAGATCACTACCAGAACACGAGCAGCAGCAGCTCCAACGAGCGATGCTAACGTGCCCGGTTCCTCTGAGGGACTCCTTTGGACGATTTAGCAATGCCACTCTGGCTCTACACGTTCCCTTTGAGTCAGGAGCCTCACCGCCAACAGCAGGTTGGGAAAGGCAGAGCCCAGTTGCAAACACAGGGAAAATAAAGGTTTCCTCCGTGGCTGGAGAGGCCGGTTGTGCCGGGGAGGCAGCCCAACCGCTCTCTCCGCTTGCTTATCCCTGCCACACACGGGCATGTGCAGGCAGGGAAAATTCCTACCTCTGATTGCGGGCGAGGAAAGGACCTGCTGCTGCCGCCACAGTAAACTCTGTTCCCTCCGAATTAAATCTCACAAAGCATAATTGCCAAAATCCTGGGATGGAAATGCTGCTCCGCTTAATCCCTGACACTTCTTGCTCTTTTCACTGGGAGAAAAGTAGCCTTTCATGGTTTTTTTTTTCTCCCACTTTAATTACCAGCTTTGATGTGTCTATAATGGGAATAATGGCAGCGAATTCAAGGTCTTCTGTCTGCACTGCTACCTATACACTTGCATATAAATAGCAAATAGGTTGGAATAATGGCTGAAGAGACATACCAATGGTGCAGTAACTCTTTCCCTTTGTACCGGATCTAATAGGCCGGCAGTAAGAAAAATACCACTTAGGCTTTGCTTTTAGGCTGAAACTCGCCCTGTGCAGAGGTCTAGCCCAGGGCAGAGGCCCCACTTAAATCCTGCTAAGCCCTCAGACAGGCCTTACAGGTTCCTCTCTGATGGGTACAGGGATCCAGAGGGGTTTGCATTCTGTTCGTGGGTAAAGGCACGTAAATAATACTTTTATGACTCAGGTATGTCTTCAAATATGCAACCTGATGGCAGACAATTCTACTTTATTGTGCAGATACTTGTTCTGAACCACAAGGCTGGTAAGTCATGAAATATTAATGGCCATGCAAATCTTCTCTTCTGTATCACAAGCTTTTCTGTGTTCCTGACCCCTGACTTCCTTTAATCATCTCCTGGGTGTGTGGTCTGTTACTATTCTGAGATATCTAGTGAACAGGGGCAAAGTAATTACTTGATCCCTGCCTGCTGCAAGAATCTTTTGGAAAAAAAAAAAAAAAAAAGGAAAACTTCAGAGATGCTTCCCTCTTGTATTTAAATCAGCCCCACCTGCTTGCTTCAGAGGATTTCTCTTTTGGTGGCCTGAATGCAGACCTACAATGTTTGGTGTTGTTTTCATTACTATAAAAACAGCATTCTTGGATCTCCTAAGTCATCACCTGCTCCTCCGTAGATTAAATACTATTCCTAGTCAGACGTCTTCTCCCCTCCTCTCCCTTTCCTATGGATTTTGCTTAAGGCATGCATATAAATAAGCTGTAACTCCAACCAACAGGCGTTTTATTGTGGTTTGTTACAGGAAGGCCCAAAGATCTTTCAACCAGCAGCTGTAGTGCTTGCTACTGAAAGGTGCCTGCTGCAAGAATCTTTTGAAAAAAAAAAAAAAAAAAAGGATAACTTCAGAGATGCTTCCCTCTTGTATTTAAATCAGCCCCACCTGCTTGCTTCAGAGGATTTCTCTTTTGGTGGCCTGAATGCAGACCTACAATGTTTGGTGTTGTTTTCATTACTATAAAAACAGCATTCTTGGATCTCCTAAGTCATCACCTGCTCCTCCGTAGATTAAATACTATTCCTAGTCAGACGTCTTCTCCCCTCCTCTCCCTTTCCTATGGATTTTGCTTAAGGCATGCATATAAATAAGCTGTAACTCCAACCAACAGGCGTTTTATTGTGGTTTGTTACAGGAAGGCCCAAAGATCTTTCAACCAGCAGCTGTAGTGCTTGCTACTGAAAGGGTTATCTTAGTTGTCCCCCTAATTAATTGGCCTGAATTAATGCTTGAAACATGAAGCGTTTTCAAGAACCACAGCATGTATTTTTTGCCAAAATCTCCTTTCCTTTCTCTACTTATTCTCTAACATCCCAAATACAGAAAATAATGATGTTACCATTGTGGGGAAGTAAGGAAATACTTCCTAACTCCCTGCCAAACATAGCAGAGGTCAGTGGTTTGGTGCCATGTGGGTCTGATGACCAAAGGAGAAGCAGCTGTACAAGCAATATGGCTGGAGAGAGAGAGAGGAGTAATCATGGAAGAGCATTTGCCGTACGGGAGCTATTTTAGTAAGCCAGCATGATGAAAGTATAGACGTGAGGAGGTATTTTTACAAGTGAGCTTGTAATGACTGCCAAGAGCATAGTGTAACAGGAGGACAATAATGACCACACAGTTTAATACAAGGTTATTAAATATTGACCTACAAGTGGTTTCTGATTTCTGGAGCAATTTTGCCCAAGTGCAGGAGTCAGCAACGCAGCACCAAAGCCAATGCTTTTAAAATGGTAGTTTCATATGGATAAGTAAGTGGGGGAGACTAGCTAAGGACATTCATTATCAGAGCAGAGAAAAAAGAACTGGGATACCTCAGGTGTTTGTAATATCCCACTTTGTAACACATGGGATGAAACAGAAGAACCTTTTGGGGGGTGTGCTCTTCAGTCCATGCCATTTCTGAGGACCAGGTGCTAGCCTGGAAGGAATCCACACCCTGAGATTCAAAGGTGCAAAGATATCTACCTCACCCTTGATTTCAGTGAGCAGTTACACGTCTTTAAGGATAAAGGTGTCTGCCAGCCACCCCTTTTCAGACTTCTGTTGTCCTTTGTATTTTTCCAGCCCTTGTATCTGCTTTCTAGCTGCCCAGACTTGTTCGTCATTATTTTTCTTTCTTTCACACTTTCCTTGGAGGTCTTTTTTCCTTCTGAAATGACCTTAGTGACTTCTGGGTCCTGCAAGAAGGGCAGACCCACAGCTTGGCTCACTCAAACGACAGTCTGTGCAATGAAAAGCTGGTGTGCCACCAACCGGTTGGTGCTGTGGAAGCTGAGGAGAAAGCAGCTGGAGCAGAGAAGCCAGAGTATCCCTCCTGGCCCTTCTGCAGCACTGCAGTGTTTCACCACAGGATGACTTACAGTGTCCAAATGATGGTAATCAGTCCAGCTGCAGGTGTGGCCGCCCCTTAGCTTGCAAAGGTGACAATTGCTAACTCTGGTTCTGCGAAGAGATGAGCTCTGATCAGCTGAACGGAGCAGTGAGTAATCCTCATCTACG
Organism: Calidris pugnax; assembly: GCF_001431845.1. Taxonomy (NCBI): domain Eukaryota; kingdom Metazoa; phylum Chordata; class Aves; order Charadriiformes; family Scolopacidae; genus Calidris; species Calidris pugnax. The sequence goes on along the minus strand of NW_015090922.1, from coordinate 31,498,952 downwards.
TGGCTTTGTAACTAAGCTGTGAGTCACTCTTATGTGCAATAGCAAAAGTGCTGACCTGCCCATCTCATGCTTCCTCGCTTGAGACTCCAAGTTAACCTGCAGCCTTGGTGTGCATCAGGGCCACCCTTCGGGCAGAAGAGACTCTGGGACAGTGGTTTTAATGCAAACCTTACTAATGGAAGAGATGCTTTTGTAGTACGTTTTTGTGCCCAAACACTCAGTGTAAGTAATTATAAAGCTTTCCACGGTTTTTCTGTATTTAGCATTTCCCTCTAAAGCTGCAGAATTATTTTTTATTTGAACAACCCTTTCTTACCCCTCACCATCACATTTCAGTTGCAGATCGCTCTCTTGTTTTGTACACACAAATCTGGCCAGCTAGAGCTGTTTGGGCTGGTGTGCAGCAACCAGAGAGAAGCCTGTGGGTTTGTCTCTGGGGCAGTCCATGGTCTTGTGTTCCTGGGCACAGCATGAAGTCCACCACCCCTCTCTGTCTTCCCTGCTCTCCACCATGCCTGCACTGCAGGACAGGCCCGTGTGCGTCCTTATCCCTTCAAAGGCCACTCTGCCACCTTCCACTCCCCTGAGTGCGACGTCCTTAGTGTCCTCACTTGGCTTTAAACTCAACCCGTGATACCAGCACGTCAAGGATTATGAAAGCTCTTTGCCTCTGGTTGGAATACAAGGCATGGGCTGGCTTGGCTGCATGCAGAAAACTGCACCACTGGGTGTTTTCAGCAGCTTCCCCTGCATACATGGTGCTATTTAAAGTAAAAGCACTTTGATTTGGAAAAGGCGAGGATGAAGGTGAAGGCTAATAATGGAAGTTTATAAATGTAGCTGACATTATAGCACTCCGTGTCTTTCATGCCATCCTTCATTTACTCTCCTGGCACTCTCTCCTTCTCTTAACGCCCTGTTGTTTTTTCCCCTATGAGCATAGTCCTGCTGAGAATAACTGGGGTAACTGAGTTTGATCCGTTTACATGCCCGTGGGTACAGTGTGGGCTGTTACTTTAACCCTACGAGTGAAATGATCCATGAAAACTCCATGGTGAACTATGCTAAGGGACAGAATTTCATAATCTGTGGATTGTACTGAAAATAGTTTCAGGTGTTAAGAACTTTGAGCTCTTATAGTTCACAGCTATTAAAAAAACCCTCGTACAGTTAAGAGCTTTTAATAAGAGACTTATCCACGTAACACTCCTGTGTGGCTGGGTGTCATTGGCACCAGCAGTGGGGCACCTGGCTTTAGTCCTGGTCCAAGCTTCTTAGCTAGGCTCCTGCCCTCATCAGCTGCAGGACACGGGCACTTCATCCTAGATTAGGACAAAAGTCGAATACAAACGGGGGGAATCGTTCTCCTCTGTTACCTGCCTGAGCCCCCCATGTAGTTGGCTTGGCTGAACATGAACATGTCAGATGACTAAACTTATATGAGGAGGTTGTGAATTGAACGTCTCTCGAAGCCCATGGCAGGTGAGGTAGACAATGAGGTCCTAGTCCTGTACTACGGCCTTAAAATGGGATTATCTCCCCTTTTCTGTCGCCAAACCTTCTCTGTCCCTCCTGGCTCTGCTTTGCAAACTAGAAGACCATCATGAAGGTACACAATGGTGTGCACAGAAAGTAGCTGGTTTCTGCTGAAGCCTCATGTATTTGTAAAACTGACCTTCCCCAATGCAGCTCACTCATTGCCCTTCGATCCCTCGGGGTTTACAACATCACAAGAACAAGGGGAACTGCTCTGCCTCAAAACCCTCATCAAAAAACATTTGCTCAGAGGGAGCAGGAGACAAAATAGTGCAAGTTCTGCAGCTGAACTCATATTAGAGGAATTATTTCAAGCAGTCTGTACATTCCTCCTACTTATAATTTATTATTAACAGTCTGAGAGGGAAAAAATAATTCATTAAACAATCAGCAAGGCATTCATAAGACATTATTGAGATCAAGTCTCAAGGAAACACATGAGGCTTCACAAATATATTAAGTTTTATCTACCCAGTTAAGTCATTTTACATAAGAAAGTGAAACTTAATCCTGCTGCTCTGTCTCTGTAGCTTCTGCTCAAGGGGAAACAAATTCAGATCCGCCATAGTCTGAGTAATAGGTTCAACATCAGTTCGCTCTTATCAGAGGGAAAGGAGCAGTTTCACCTCATAGTTTCTGCAGTCTGCCCCGTGCTTATCTATTCCCTGGTGGCCAGATACCAGAGTAGACCAGTCAGTGGAATCCCCTTCCAGGGGCCAGAAAATGCCTCACCGTGAAACCCTTCTCCCTTCCTCCTTGCTGCAGGCAGTTTGTGAGTGCTTCTTTCCCTGATGGGAGCGGCTCATACCCAGACTTGAGAAAAAAAGTTTGAAAAGTTGCATTTCTCCCTTAGCCCAAGTCCATATTCTTGCTCTTGTCAGCAATGAGGCAGTAAGGTATGCTTGGCCAAATTTGCCCCTCACAAAGCCCCTGCTCTCTGTCCTATATTGGTCATCTGGTATAAGTGCCTCCTAACCATGCTGCTTCATGGTGGGATGATTTGGTTTTGTTGAGCAGCCGAAGGTCACCAGCAGCCTCACTTCTCACCCCCATGCTTTGCTTTCTGAACCTCTGCTGTTTGCTTGTGCTGTTCAGTGATGATTCTGTATGGGAAATGACTTAAAAGCATCATAAAGACATTTTTGGGAGCAGCAGAGTCTTCAAAGGAAAATTCTTGGGAAGCTGGAAATATGGTGGGAGGGAAAATATAATCTTTTTCTCATTTCAGATGAACTTCTGCCTTCCTTGAAATTCCTGTGAATTTCAAAGCCTTTGATAGTCATGAAACATCAGAGGAGCCTTTATGCTAAGCAAAACCTGTGTGAAAGCAGCACTGCTTCTGATCCCACCAGGAGCTGCTGCTCACCCAGTTCCTCCTCCTCATGTTTGTCATCCCCTCAGCCGATGCAGTCGATCTGCGTCGGCTTGGGTGGTCGTGGCTGTGCCCTTCCAGTGCCGTGTAGGACGATGCTGGAGCAAAACCCATTACAGAACTTGCCTGCATGGCTAGTGGGCCACCCCAGTTGCTCTCCTGCGAGCCAGCCTAGCTGCTCCCCAGGGCTGGGTGCGCTCTGTGCCCTGGGGTACTTTTCCTGCAGCAGAACGCAGGGCACAGCTTGCTTTTATCCCAGCCTCCCTTAAAGGGTCAGCGTCTCCTGGGAGAGCTCTGATGCCACCAGGCAGGGGTGGCAGATTTATAGGCAGCCACAAACAGGCCAACACGACCACCACAAGCTGGGGCAGCCACTCCCTGGGACAGGTACAGCCTGGGTAGAGCTGGTGTGATGGGCGGGGAATTTCTTCCCCATATCACAACCAGCAACAGGAGACTATGCAGGAGATGCCATAGCAACTGCAAGGGCTGCAGAGCTGGAGAATGATCTCCACAGGCCCCTCTTGAAGAGGGGCACCAATCTGTATGAGAGAACATACAGCCCTCCCACTTCCCGAGCCTTGCTTCCTAACTGCTTCCAGCATCACCTGTGGGTGTCCTACCATGAAGTCCTTCCAGAAATGTTGCTGGCAGAGAACAGCATGTGGTTGAGCAAAGGAGGAGAGAAAACTGAGAGCACAAGTCCCAGTGGGGTGTTTTCCACCTGGTCAATGCTTATCCTGCAAAGACTGATACATTCATGCCACCTTCATTCAATGGGAGGGAAGAGGCTGCCGAGGTGGCTGGGCAGTGGTATGGCTGGTCTGGGCCTGAGCAGAGGACAACCCCTGCTCCCGCAGGCTGTGATGTGCCTCTGCCTTGCACTTCCCTCCCCCAGGCGCCAGCCGAGTGGAGAAGCTGCAGCCTAATGGGGCAGACCATGACGTGGGCACCCCCAGAGAAAATGGCTACGAAAGCTGAGCAAACAGCATCGGGAGCACTGAGGAGCCTTCCTGCCACCACAAGGAGACTGCAGGTGAACCATAGTCTGCAGCATGAAGAGCTGCAGGTCTGAAATAGCCGTTGTCTAATCGCTGTGGTGTCATTGCCAGTTTGGACTTACCTCATCTCTCACAAATGCAGGCTTATTTGTATTTGACCCACCCATCTAGCTGGTTCACATCCAGACACATCTGATCCATGGTTTTGAGAGCATACACAGGCGCTGTGAATGCTGCTCTCTTGTCCTTCACCGCATTTGTTTTCTTGCATTCCTAGGCTTCTCAGCAGCTAGACTGCCTTTTGCCTTGCTCCAGCATGCTTCCTGCCTGTAGCCATAGCTTTTCTCTCCAACAGGTAGCTTGGTTGTTCTTAAACAAGCTGAAGAAGTAACAGACTATTTTTGGATGCAATGTGTTTCACAGAAAGTGAAGCTTATGTTTTCTGCTGGGGCAGTGTCGAGAAGTAAATTCCTCTTGGTGTGAACTACATCTTGAAATGTAGTTTTTGAACACGTGATTAGCACAAAATATACAGACAGTGACTTTCTGCAAGGATAAGCTGAACTAAGGAGTGGGGCAAGTTGAACTTTTTTTTTTTTCCATTTTTTTTGAAGCTAACTTGGGTGAGTTGCTGCCTTTGAAGAAGGGCAGTGAGGTCCTGGGCAGGTGTGGTACACAGCCATATAGGGATGTAGGACAAAGCTGTGAAGCAGATCAAGTGTGATCAAAGACCTTAATGGCTTTTTGTAGATATACCACAGAAGGACAATGTTATGACTGGAGTTATATGGACCAAGGTCAGGATATGAATTTGTAACTGAGGCAGAAGGCTGTCTAATAAAGCAACAGCATTGTCCAGTTCTTCACTTGACTAATGAAGCATCGCTTGATAATGCTGATAGTCACTGCCAAACACAAATTTAAGCACAGCTCCCATTCCCACCTTGCAGTGTTTATCAAGCTGGTCCCCTCCAAAATGGGCTCACTTCTGCAGAGCCAGCAGACGTGACTTAGTGATTAGCCTAAAGGCCACACAGAGGAGGAAAGAAAAGGATCAGCTCAAATCACTCCCCACCCTTTCTATGGGCAACATAGCATGTTTTTTGACTGAACTGTGTTTGAAATGTGATGCACTGGTCTCAACCCAGAGGACAGAAATAGTACAGCTGCCTAACACAGGTGCAGTTACAGCAGTAGAGATACCTACTTGCTACTGAAAGTTTTACTAAATAAGAGTTTTTAAAGCATACAATAAAAGCATTCAGTATCTGAGGCAAGTGTGGCAAGGGGAAAGGAAGGGAAATCATGCTGAAATCTGGCAGTATGACAGGGTGGTTTAGAAGACAAATCCTCTAGAAGAAAGAAAGTAATTCAGGAAAGCTTTATTGTAAGTGAAGAAATTAAGATCTGTGGGCTCACTAGAAAGGCTCCAAGTTATCTGATCTGAATGTAAGACAGAGGAGGTTTTTGCCGCAATAAGCAGCAAGGCAAGGAGGAAAACCCAACATAATAAAGTGGTAAAGTCCAATACCCAATTTAAGCCCATATTCTGTCTTTTTCAGAAAAGAGATATCCAATCTGAGCAAAGCTAAGAGGAAGGAAGATGAGATACAGAAGGTAAAATGTTAGTCACCTTCCCTGTTTGAATTCTGCAAGAGCTGCAGTTGAAGAGGTAAGAGTAGATAACCAGAAAGTACATATCAGAGAGGCTTTGCTGAGAACTGGTGCATCCATTGAGTGGCCAGGGTGGAAAAGCAAAACCATTCAAGGAAAGGTCCTCTACATTCGTAAAGCTACAGGGATATGTTTCAGCTCTGACAAGAGAATAGATGCAGGCAATCTCTCCCCTCCCACAACCCCAAACAAAATTGGATCAGAAATAATCTGGCTGATTTCAAGTGTAGCCAGAAAGTGGCAGATAAGGGAAAAGCCCTCTCTTAGCTGAAAACTTCAGTGCCTTCATGTCAGCCAGTAAAAAGCCTGATTCCACCTTTAGATTTCAAGGAAATGACCAAATCTGGTAAGTGGAACTTGGACGAGATATCGGGGAAGATAGGCTGGTTGAGTTTTGCCTGTTTTTAAAATCCCTGTATAATATTAATCATGTACACGCTTCATAATCCCATAGTAAATAGCCATAATTTTCCCATTTCACAAAGTTAAATGCCCACATGCCCACTTGCACACAGGAAAATTGATCCAGGTGCAGCCTGCAGAGATTAGAAAGGTCATTTTCAAGACTGAGGAGAGACTGAGGGTGTTGCTGTTAATCGAAGAAGGGATGTTTAACATCTTTCTGACAATAAACAATGCAAATAACATTAGTTCAACTGCCATCCCTCTGGCTTAGAAGTGCTGTTAAGACAGTTCTTGTACTTAATATAAATATTATCTGCTGCAGTGTCCTCTGTTGTCCTGGCTGTGTTGTGCAATGGTTAGTGGTGCTAAATTTCCACCACTGTCAGGGATCACACCACCGCTGCAAGTCTTATCTTTTTTGCACTCACGTTTCTTGCCCCCGAAGCCAGCTGCAATGGCTGCAGGCAGGCACTCACACCTTCTCCTCCCCCCTCCATCACTCTGCCTGTGTTTTTGTACAAGCTCAGATTACCTGCAGTCTCCAGATACACCTCCCTCCCTGCTGTCCTGTAAAATCCACTAACATCCCCCCCTTTCCCATCCCCGTTTCCCTTCTCTGGATGCTTAAAGACCTGGGAACACAGCACTGCTGGTGGGATTTCAAAACCCAGCCCAGGCTCAAGTGCCAGATTTGGGCTAAACAGCTGCTGTGTACTGTCAGATCTACACACTACAATGATTTGTACAGCCCATTGCTGAACCAGCTAGAGCCATTTGTTTAAAAAATAAAGAGACAGATAAATTCAACTCTTCCCCTTCTCCTAGCAAGCTGCTATCATGTGCCTCTCTTAAAAATGGCTTGCTCCAGAATGCATTAGAGTTAAATTATCATTTATGTTTGTCACAGGGATTGCTAATGTGTAATGAGATTTTAGAGTTAATGTTTTGTACAAAGCACTTAGTGGAGCTGGGATGAAATTGGTTCAGGATTCTGATGTGGTGTTTTAATTAAAGATATTTTCCAATCAGGGCCAAGCAAACAACTTGTCAGAAGATTTTGTACCCATCAGCCAATATACCAATGCAATGCTGGTCTCGCTTTCTGCTTTTGGATTTTCTTCGGGGAATTAGAGGAGAGAGCCTCTCCAAACCTCACACAGAAGAGCCTTTCTTAGCTGCAACCCTTATAGGAGAAGCAGCACATGTTTGATGCTCTGAAACTTTCACCTGGATGTCAATGGTCTGGTTCACTGCAGCGTGACATTAGCCCTACGCTGCTTTGATTTTGTTGAACTTGCAACTGCAGATTGGTGCAATACGTGCACACTGACTGAAAGCAATGGGAAGCCAGGTCCTGTGAGGCGAGTCCTGAGCTCTTGTCTGTTGTAGCCTGGTCTTCAGCCCTGACTGCCAGCTCCTCTTCGCTCTCCTGCTCTACTGTTGGGCACAGGAGCCAGGGAGGAAGCAGATTTCCAAAAAATGTACCTGGTAAAACCAGCGCGACAATGAGGTGTCTCTGGCTTAAACAAACAGGCTTCGGATGTATGATTTGATGCAAACATCAAATGCATGTTAGTAGGCACAGTTTTTATTAATTGCTGGTCAATAAGGGTCCTTATTACCAAAGTAACACATTGATTCCTTACCTATCTCTGATCCATACAGGGAACTTCAACCAACATCAGCTCTTAAGGTGGGTTATCTGCTTAAAACAAAATCACAAAGCTATAACCAAGCATGAGAAGGGACAAGGAGGAGGAGTTGCCCTTCCCAGTGCTCCTCACACTTAACCTTCTTCACCCCTTCCCTCTCACCTCTCCAGCCATCAGAGCTGTAACCAAGGCTACCCTTTGCACAGCCCCCTCCCTCCTGCCCCACCTTGGTTTTTGCCCCACTCCTTACTCTCCAGGCAAAGAAGGGCTCTGGCCCCACAGCCTCTGGCAGCCCCTCTGGATGCTGAGTCAGCTCCACAGATGCAACACAGCCCTGGTGGAGACCCACACAGCATGGGTGTGCAGCTGTGACATGGCAGCATCATTAACTTGGATAACAAGACTGAGCCATAGCAAACCACCCTGGATTTGTATAGCTCCATGTTTGTTTTTTGCAGTGTTTCTGACATAAACCCCTTTAGAGCTGCATCATTATGAACCTTTCAGTAGTATGCCTTGCATCCCGCTTGCTACAGTAATAGAAACAAATCCTTCTTTATATGCTCATGATTTCAAATACATTTTGATTTGTTTGTTTGTTTTTCTAAGAAGACCAAGGAGAAAATTTTCATTTTATAGAGAGTTTGGGTGTTTTAATATATGTGTATGAGTTGTTTCTTGTATTTTTCTTTTGCAGGTTTGCACATCTACAGGGTCCATGGCTGTTTGGAAACAGATGAGCAGTAAGTAGGAATTTTAATCCCAAAAGTATATTGTAACATAATCTGTTTATTTGGCGAACTCTTGAGCTCAGTATGGAAATTCACCTGTGTAAAAGGATGCTACTGACTAGAATAGAGGGGTTAAGGTGAATTTTGCAGAAATAAATCTCACATTTACACATCTAACGTGTGGTGGATACATGAATATGGTGGATATTATAACATTTTCTTTGCATAAACTTTGTCTGACATCACAGGATCTCAGGAAATTACAAAGACAGAAGGAGATTAAGCTGCCTATTCAGGTCAGCCCCTCAGTTAAATAGCATCCTACTCCATAAAATATAATACACACCGCTTCATTGTACATCTCTTGTCCAGCTGTGTGGTTGCTTTATCTGTAAGAGCATTGACACACCACTTAATGAGTGGTCTTGACCTTTTCAGAGGCAGTGAGGTGCAAGCATGCATGGGGCATCTTTTGCTGCCAACCCCAAACGTTCCAAAATCATGAGTCAGATCTCCCTGACTCATAAATTAGAAGACTAGCTGAAAAAGAATTGTTCATGAAAACTCCCAACAAATGTGTTGGTGTTCTCCTCTGCCATGCACTTTATTGAGTCTATGGTCTGAGCCTTCAGAGGTCACTCAGGTTAAATTTTAAGTCTTTTGTTCTCTATAAGCAATAGAAAATTCTGCTGACATTCCCATCCATTAAATTACAGGACTCAGTTACAGAAACTGGGGAATTACAGTGAACTCTGAGAGTTGCTTCATGGTACTTCTGATGCACATCTCTGCCAACATGTGCCAAACTGTATGAATTTAATTCTGCATGAAGTATTGCTAGGTAAAAAGCACTAGGAGATACAGAAGAACTGATTCACGTCCACAGGGGCAGTGCTAAAGATTCTGAGTTTCCTGCTTACTGTTGCCAGGACAGTGAACCAGTTGGTAGGTGAGGGCCTTAGGAGCACCTCTTTTGCAAGCACAATCTTCACCATGGCTTTAGACACAAGCATTACCAAAACAGATTAAAGTCTTCTGCAGCAGTCCCAGCACTCAGGTGATCAGGTTTGGTGTTTGTTAGAGGAATGATTTCACATCAATTTGAGGTGGTTTTTTTCACTTTTACGCTCACACTTTCATTCAGCCTTAATTACTGCAAGATCAGTTCTCCTCCTCCTCCTTCTCTGCCATTTGCTCCTTAGAGACCTGACCCTGCCAACATGCTCTTGACATTGTCGGTAGCCCCAGGCTCTGAGCATGGCCCCCACCACCCGCAGTGGTGTCCCAGTGCTTCCTGCCATGTTGGAGGCGAGAAGGTTGAGAGGGATGTAGCAGGGAGAACTGTGGGCAGGAATTGTGCTTCCCTGGCACAAGAGAGGCTGAAGGTGAGGATGCATGCCAGGCATGTGCGTGCCTATGGACCTTAAGCTATGACTCCTAAGGAGGTGGTTTGAGAGAGCTGCTTAAGGTGAGGATTTTAGGCACTTATTAGGCCTGAAATATGGCCTGAATTTTCAGTGAGAACCTGCTAGGTATTCAGCACTGTTTGAAGTTAGGCCATTCCTTAAGCTGTGGGATAGCAAGTAGCATCCACACTTCTGGGTTGTGGCTCTGCAAATGCATTCAGGCAAGGAGGTTCAACCATGTACCCTCTTTTGAGCTCCCATATCTCATGATGCCTCTGCTCCCAAGGGCTCATACCTACATTTTGACTTCTGGTTCAAAGTCTTCATTTGCTGCTTGCTCCCATAAGGTGATTATTTTCCTCCTCTGCACTGGCTCTTTTGTTCCAGAAAGCTTTCGTAGCTTCAGTTTGAGATGTGTTTCTTTTGGCCTGAGATCCAGGGCTTTTGGACCCTCCAGGTATCTGGCCTTGAATCCTGCTATTTGTTGGGGTGCCAGAGCTGTTCTGGAGGCTGCAGCCATCAATTCCTTCGTGCTGCACTGCTTTAGCACATTTGGCTGTGCCCTTTGGCAGGCTTCACTTAGTGCCTTGACACCAGAGTTTTGATACTAAAAGTGGTATTTCCTGGGAGCATTACTTTGATTCTTCTCTCACTGGTACAAAACTTCATATTCTATAAAGCAGTGCATTTTCCAAGCCTCCGTAGCTGGAGTCATCTTGCTCCAGCCACGGATTCATGGGCAGAAGATGCCAGTGGGACGCCCTGGTTGCAGCAGCTGCTCATACCAGTGTGCCTGTTTAGCAAGTACAGATGGAAAATGCTGTTGTTTTTCCCCTCATTGATCACTGTCCAAAGCATCTGAGGTTCCAACAAAAGAGCCAGAAGGGAGCAAAGTTGATGTTCCCACAGCTTTGGTACTTCCTATAACATCTCAATTTCTTTTGAAGTTATGCTGTACTTCAGACTTGGCGTTGTAGCTATGTTGGCCTCTCATGACAGGCCTGTTCTGGCTCAGGTGTGGCTGCAGGGACCTGCAGCAAGCAGTTTGGCTCAGGTGTAGGGACACGTAGGTTTCTCCAAGCCTAGGGGCCTGTTTGTCCTTTAACTATGCCTTTTTGTCCCCTTTTCTTTCTTTCTCTGTTGCTGGTGCAGGTGGCTGGAGTACTCTGTGCAGTTCTTCTGTTTCAGGCAGATAAAGATATCTGTAACTGTCAATATCTATCAGCCCTGTCCCTCTGCCATTTTTCTTTTGTTGTTTTACACAGACTTTTACAAGTGGCTCCCTCTCAAATTTCCGGTGAAATGAATAATGTCAGCCGAGCCTGTAAATCTGTTTCCCTCTGAAGGGGGAGGAAGGTACCATAGGCACAGGAATGCTGCTGGAGAGACTGAGGAGGACACAATGGCAATTAGACCAAACAATTACGGTAACTTCCCCCAGTTCCTCCTCTCCTCCTCTGCCAGGGCACTCCTCCACTGCCCACTCAGCCTTCCCGAAAAAGGTTTCCTTCAACGCTCTGCTCTTTTCAAAGGCAGTGAGTCTGTAATGGGGGGATGCCCCTCATCTTGAGGGGCCCCATCAGCTCCATGGCCCCACATCAGCTCAGGGTCTCGTTGCTTTATTTAATCACCTCCCCAGGAAAGGGTTTTTTCCCCCTTTTCTGCTTTTGCCCGTGCTGAAGCATCACTGCCAGGAGCAACGTGAAGCTGCGATGGTTGAAGGGGACATTTCCACTGGCCAGCCCCCCTCACCCCTTGGTGACAGCCCAGCAGGCTGGAGCAAGCTGCCATTCCCTCTGGGGACTCGGGCACACCGGACCCCAACCCCGTGTGGGGAGCACCGCTGTGTTTGTGGGGCAGTGGAGGGGAGGCAGCCGGGCTCAGGGTGGGCTCCCCCGCCGCCGCTGCCTTCTGCCTGGGAGCCAACAGCCTTTCAGTTATGGATGGACACCTTCCCTTGGAACTTGCCCCCTCCCCAAACCTGGCCTGGCGTCTGCCACTGGCCGGAGGGGTCAGCATGGCGGGGAGGCTGCAGCTCCCTCTCCCAGGGGCAGAGCGGCAGACGGCCTCCTCTTCCAGGGCCCTCCGCTTGCACCTGCGCCTCATGACATCCGCAGGCGGAAGCTCTGAACAGAAGGATGTGCCTGAACAGCTAGAACCGCGTGCTCAGAAAGCTGCTTAAATTGCTATTTTGATCTCTACTGCTCCTCAGAAACCTTCTCTTTCTCTAAAGGCTTTTGCTAAGTAAATCCAGCAGGTGCCTCGCCGTTCCTGGCTGCCAGTCAGTAACCCATTTTCCTTCTCCCTGCAGGCGATGGCCTCGCTGCTGAGGACTTAGAGCTCAGGATGCCACACAGGCCTGCACTGAAACCTCCTGGTCCCCCCTCTCCTCCTCCTCCCTCATCCCGCTCTGCTTGCCCTGGCACAGGCCCTTGTTACAGGAGGCGTGGGATTTTATCTTGTGTGCAGAGCTCCTTCTCCTCAAAACCCATAAGCTGGCGAGGGCTCGGGCGGCGGGTCCCGGCCCGGCTGTGCAGCCAGGAGTGGTTTATGATGAGAAATGGTCTGTCGGCTGCTGCAGGCTCGCAGCAGCATAAACGTGTTTTCTGCAGAAACAACAGAGAAAGGAGGGGAGGCAGGGAGAGATCAGCTGCGAGTGGGAGGGTGAAGATATGGGGAGTGGAGGTCAGAGGAAGCGTGGGTTTGAAACCAAGACCAGAATGTAATACCATCGCTCCGTGATTTTATTTTATTATTTTTTTTTTAAGTAAAAAGGCAGATAAAACTGTCAGGTTTTAACATGGGCAAGTGTCCAGAGGCTTCTTCCAACGGTAGTAACTTATCTGTATCAGTTCTGCCGCCCACCTCCCGTCACCACTGCTCATCGGGGCATGGGGAGAGTGCCACAGCGGCACTGAGTCGCTTCTTTCTCAGCCATCAGATCACAGATAGAGGTTGCTATTTTTTGAGACTTGGAGTAAATTGGAGAAAAGTCAGTGGGTCCCTGTCTGGCTGCTGACCAAATCAAAGCCTCGCTTCAGTGTGGGAAGCCTCAGAGAGGGTTTTAAGTACTGAATATTTGTCACTGCCTTTGCAGGCTCCATTGCTCTTACCCCTAATCTTCCTCACTTGCTCATGCTGTGCATGCAGAGGCAGGGAGGGATGATAATGGACTTGCAGTTGTACTTGCTGTTCCCATAACAAACAGCAGGATCCTCACATAAATTGTTTGAACATGTAACACTGCTCTTATTTCTTAACGATAAGGGCTTAGGAGCTGCCCTTTTCCAAAATGAAAGAAATGAACCAAATGTTATCTCTTTGTTTTAAAAAATGATCCCTGCAACTACAACAACAAAAAGCCATTACGATGATCCGTAAAGGTCTTTCAAGCTTTTATGGAAGAGACTTTCCACTCACCAAGTCTGGCTTCGCTCCCATTCCCTCTCCCTCTTCCCAGCCCACGTGGCTCAAGCTTTCTAGGCCAGTCCGAGCTCCTAGATACAGCTCAGCTGAGCACGCTTGCCCTGGAGGACATGTCAGAGGTCAGTCCTGGAGGGAGAAGTAGCTACTTTGGATACTGTGTCTAAAGCCAAGCGCTCTAGATCTTGCTCCAGTCCCAAGTGCATCCATCATCAATTATATATCTATACTTGGTGTTTACACAGGTTTCTTGTTTATCATGAAATATTTACCTCAAGGCTCTGCATCTGCTGTTAAGCCCAACAGTAGCATCTATTGCTTATGCCAAGGAAAGAAAATTTCACCGTAACCTTTTGGTGTTCTAGCACAGATCGATTAGATGGCTAGTGCTGGGCTCGTGCCAGCCATGGCGAGCTGCCTGCTGACTCTTACCTGGACTGGGGAACACAGTAGGGGCGTGTTTAAACTTGAAAATTTCTGAGTCTAAAGAAATAATCCCTTTTTTATCATGTGTTTAATAGATCTATGTTTCTTAAGGTAGTAGGAAGAAACTTTAAAAAATAAGTTTGAGCAGCATATACAGACACACATGTATGCACACACACGTACAGGTTTGCACTGATGAGTCTGAGGTAAAAAATGTGATGATGGGAAGTGGCCTTACTGTTGTCCCAAGACAGAGCTTGAGCCCTTGGAGCTGTTTTCACAATCTCTGGAACAGAGGGCCTGGAAACTTAACCCATTTGATTTCTGCGTAGCCCTCCTAGCTTGAACGTGCTTATGTAGGTTAATGCATGCACCCATTAACTTTCTCACTGTCAACTGCTGTTAGTGTAGCTGCTTAACGCCCTGCTGGGAGGGAGATGGATGGGCTCCTCCAGATGCCATCTTGATACTGCTTTTTTTAGTTCAGCCCCAGGGGATGCAAATCCTCGATGGCTCTCCTGGAGCTGTGTGTGGCCATGCAAAGCAGTCCATAGACATGCTCTCTCACCTTTGATTCCCAATTCAACAACACCCCATGCTATTCTTAGGTATATTAAGTGGAAATAATGACTTTGCTAAAGAAGGTAAGCATAACTGCTTCCCAGGTGAGGAAAAAGAGCCACTGATGGCTTCAGTGATATGAGCTGAGCCAGCTGCAGAGGTGTGAATTGGCTCCCCACCTATAAGAGCTGCCAGTCAGCCCTGTGCCTAATCCACTAGGCCATGGCTGAAACCTGGGGTGGTCATGGGGAGGTGCAAGGAATGGAGGGGGAGAGAGGAGAAAAGGGAAGAGGGCTGGTGCATGAATGAGGTGGAGGGTGAAAGCAAAGTCCTCATCTGTCTCCACAGGTCTTATGAACTAACCAAATGGCTGCAAATAAGAGCAACTTCCTTCAACGTGTTCTCTATCAGGTATTTACCATGGCTATGTCTTAGTAATGTCTTTCCCCGCACAAGACTTCAAGGAGATGGTCAGTGTCAGTATGCTGCATGTAGTAGAAATCAGGTGGATTTACTTTGGGTGGCAAAAAGTGGGAGATTTTATATTGCTCAGGCAGGAGGTAAGAGAAAGTATTTTTTGCTGTCTTTGGATATATCACAAAATTGGCCTATGCAATAAGGAGTTGGAGGAGGAGTGGACAGAGAGACATCTAGAGCCAGTGCAGACAGCAGGCATGGCTGAGTGATGAAGAGTGAAAGATGCTGACCGAGCTCAGGCCACAGACGAAGGGCTGGCTGCCCTTCCTGACCCTCTCTAACCATGGAGAAAGACAGACTTTGACAGGACTGTGGATGGAAGGGAGCACATGTCCATGTGCAAGTACCATGAAAATGTGGGGTGGGTGCCATCTTTGAGAAGAAATCCCCTGTTGGCAAGGAAGATAAGTGGTTTTTTTTAGCCCTGTAGAGAGTTGCTGGGAGTGCTGTGTTCCCACCACTGAGCGAGATAGTTGGGTAGAAAGTCTTCCAGCTACTGGAGACCTGCTGCTGCAGCAGGTCCACCTTCCCTGCTCAAGAAACTAGCTTGTCTTGGAAGTACAACCCATGGGTGGAGACAGGCTCTTGTGAGCTGAAAGTGATTCCAAATCCTAAGCAAATTCTGCAGTGCTGAGGTGTTGCCACTTTGTACAATTAATTTCTGAGCTCTTGTTGACAATTACCCTAAATTAAAATGAATAGGCTGCTGGCTGCAGTGCAGGGTTGTTTGGTACAGCCAAAGGTGTTTTGGTGGTGGATGCGGGAGAGGAGGGGAGAGAGAGAACTCTGTCCTGACCCAAAGCTCCCTCCTTCTGCTTAACCTGGATCTAGGGAGAGCAGCGCTGCCCACCAGTGCTGCTCTGGATGTCTCCAGGGTCTCAGTCCAGCACTGCCCTGTTCCTAGACTCTGTGCAGCCCAGGAGAAGACTTGCTGTGGTGTGGGGACATCCATCCATTCTGGCCAGAGCAGACCAGGTGGCTTCTTGGTGGTGCTCAGTTTGGCTCTAAACTCTTCAAGGCAGCTGCAGCGGGGTGGAGGATCTGGCTGTGCTGGCCTGGCCCTGGAGTGGTGCTGGGCTGCTATGCCTTATTTTCATGCATGCACAGAGCCTCTCCTGTGCTTTGGGGCTGGCCAGTTTTGGCAGGTGGGTGATGTGGGGAGGAGGGAAGCCCAGTGGGTCTGCCTGAGTGGGGGCCCCTCTCGCCTGCGCTGACTCACAGGGCTCCACGCTGAATGTCTGGCGGGGAGCCTGCTGCCATTTAGGAGAGAGGTAGTCATCCTCACGCGCCCGCATCTCCTTGCTGTTTGCACAACCACCTCATTCCCAGGCTGGGGGAGGTGGAGACTGGACAAATGTGCCTGGACGGAGTTGTGGCATCCTGAGCTTGGGGCTGTGCTCCCAGGGGAGCTGCTCCATGCTGTCCTATTTAGGCACTTTCTGTTGCCTAATTGGAGTTGCCAGGGATTGCGTGTGTCGTCCAGCGGAGCACAAAGCGACGTGACGACAACTGTCATGTGTCTCTGGTCTTCCCTCTTCTCCCTGAAAGAAGTCTTGACAGACGAGTACCTAGGTGGGTTGTCGTACACAGAAGCACAGGCAGATGGGGGACACCATCAGAGCCGTGCCCTCTCTGTAGAGCTGGAACAGGGCAAACCTGCAGGCTGAGCTGGGGCTTGGAGGCAGCTCCAACCCCATCCCGCTCCCCTGGGCTCTGCAGCCAGTGAGCACAAACACCTGGGGTGTGAGGACAGTGTTTATTTGGTTTGCACGGTGGATTTTGCTGTTTTCCGAGAGCAGGAACGCTGCCTGCTCCTTCGCCTCCTCCAGCGCAGCTGCATCTCCCTGTCCCAGCCCCAGCTGCCACAGCTTAGCTTTGCCTCAAAACACATTCTTGTGCGGGGTGCAGTGCCTCTGCACTCTCGGATGGAGACTGGCTTTTAGCTGCCTCTGCCTGCATGGCATCTGCTTCCCTCTGCCTTTTTAATCCTCTGCATTTTCCATAACCTAAAATAAACCAGTAACAAATCTGGGATGCACTCCTCCAGCCAAGGGGACAGATCTGGGGCTGTGGCATTCTGCACCTACCATGACTTCTGGAGCAGTCCCTCTTTCTGGCTGTGCTGGCCTGGCCCTGGAGTGGTGCTGGGCTGCTATGCCTTATTTTCATGCATGCACAGAGCCTCTCCTGTGCTTTGGGGCTGGCCAGTTTTGGCAGGTGGGTGATGTGGGGAGGAGGGAAGCCCAGTGGGTCTGCCTGAGTGGGGGCCCCTCTCGCCTGCGCTGACTCACAGGGCTCCACGCTGAATGTCTGGCGGGGAGCCTGCTGCCATTTAGGAGAGAGGTAGTCATCCTCACGCGCCCGCATCTCCTTGCTGTTTGCACAACCACCTCATTCCCAGGCTGGGGGAGGTGGAGACTGGACAAATGTGCCTGGACGGAGTTGTGGCATCCTGAGCTTGGGGCTGTGCTCCCAGGGGAGCTGCTCCATGCTGTCCTATTTAGGCACTTTCTGTTGCCTAATTGGAGTTGCCAGGGATTGCGTGTGTCGTCCAGCGGAGCACAAAGCGACGTGACGACAACTGTCATGTGTCTCTGGTCTTCCCTCTTCTCCCTGAAAGAAGTCTTGACAGACGAGTACCTAGGTGGGTTGTCGTACACAGAAGCACAGGCAGATGGGGGACACCATCAGAGCCGTGCCCTCTCTGTAGAGCTGGAACAGGGCAAACCTGCAGGCTGAGCTGGGGCTTGGAGGCAGCTCCAACCCCATCCCGCTCCCCTGGGCTCTGCAGCCAGTGAGCACAAACACCTGGGGTGTGAGGACAGTGTTTATTTGGTTTGCACGGTGGATTTTGCTGTTTTCCGAGAGCAGGAACGCTGCCTGCTCCTTCGCCTCCTCCAGCGCAGCTGCATCTCCCTGTCCCAGCCCCAGCTGCCACAGCTTAGCTTTGCCTCAAAACACATTCTTGTGCGGGGTGCAGTGCCTCTGCACTCTCGGATGGAGACTGGCTTTTAGCTGCCTCTGCCTGCATGGCATCTGCTTCCCTCTGCCTTTTTAATCCTCTGCATTTTCCATAACCTAAAATAAACCAGTAACAAATCTGGGATGCACTCCTCCAGCCAAGGGGACAGATCTGGGGCTGTGGCATTCTGCACCTACCATGACTTCTGGAGCAGTCCCTCTTTCTTTGTCTTTTCTTTTTTCTTTTTTTTTTTTTCGTTACACAGAAGACTCGTGAGAAATGTATTCTTATGTCAGTAACATTCAAAGGCGAAAAGAAAACCTGCCAGAAGAGAGCCTTAAAAGTCTGACATATTATCATTCAGAGGAGAATTTTCAGTAGAATTATGCTGGAATTTTTCCAATAAATAAATTCTACAGACTTTTAAGGGAGAGCTTTTAGATTAATGGAAATATTACTTAAATTAAAATTCATCCCATTAAGCCATCAATTCCATTGTCATTGCAGCATCATGTGTTTAATGTTAATGACATGCACAAATAAAAAGGAAGAAACCTATTTGTTTTATTGTGCCAAAAGCTGAGTATGGTCTGTTGTGGAAAGTTAAATAGAAGTCAGAGTGGGCACAAGACAGGATCAACAGACACAGTAAAAATGCCCTTGCAGAGGGTATATTGCACTGTACTGTGTATGGAAATAGTAAGAAATGCATTTGGGCTTGTAATTTCAATGAACTGTTTTGGGTTTTTTTTGTCTCTTACTGACTTCAGGAGGAGGCATTCTGCATTTTACAGGCTCTGTCCCTTTGTTTTTGGAGCCTCACATAGAGGAGAGTAGATTCCAGGCTCCAGCTGGGACACATCTCGGGCTCTTTCTTGTGCCAAGGAAAGAGTGGGCAGCTTGGAGGGGAGCTGCCAAGTTCAAAACATGTCTTGAGCTCTTTGCACTTCCAAGATGAGTTCTCACAAGACTAGGTTTCATGCCACCTGCATCAGGACCTTCTGCTTCCAACCAGGCTGGACAACCTGAGGGACAGTCCTCTGGGCCTCTTAGAGCCTCTGCTTCCCATCTGGGTGAGAGGAGATGGGCAGAGGGACAGGTGAGTGAGCAAAGGGGGAAAAGCTAACTGGCTTTACCTCTTCTACCTTTTGGTGTGATTTCTGTTGGATTGGGAGAGCGGAAAACAGCAGAGAAGGTTTCTATGTTTTCTGCCATGTCACTTGTCAGCTGGTGACAGGGCTCTTGCTTGGGATGGACATGAGCTTGGCTGATCTGTAGCGGTTTTTGTCTTGAGCCACCCACCATAGTGAAGGTATGTGTCCCCAGGTGTAGAGCCTGCTGCTGGCACCCTGGGGAGAGTGGATGGCGGAGGCAGCCTGGGAAGGAGGAGTCTCCAGCAGATGTATCATTCTTGGAAAGGTTGGCTCCTAGTAGCAGGGCTGTGGAGAGCAAAGATGGATTAGGCTAGCCCATATGAGAGCTGTGATACCACAGCTGCCCCTGAGAGTCTTCTCAGGCTTCTCATGACAGTTAGTGTTGCGTTACACTGGGGTGGTCTTGTGACTCTTCCCCGTGTTGCTTTGGAGAGCCTGACTGTCCTTCTGGCGTCCAGGTACAGATAGCACCGGGGGTTTTGTCTGAATCCTTCCTGGAAAGCACGTGGGCTGCCAACCCAGGGGACAGAGTCCAGCATTTAAAACACTGTTTATAAACACAATCCCTACAAAGTTCAAGTCTGAGGGCTTTACATGGGCTTGAGAAGGATTCAAGGCAGTATCTAAGTGTGCCTAACTGCTTTGAAGCCACTTAGTGACTCAGTTCAGGCTTCAATCCGTAGACTGAAGCATGTTATTCAACAGAATAACCAATAAGAGATTAAAAGGCTAGAGGGACCATTGCCCATTGGTATTTTCCATACCCATGTCAACACCCATGGTCAGGAAAGCTCCAGTAATAGCTATCTAGGCTGCTGTTATTGTGCAGCACAGGAGCTGCATCTTGGGGGAATGCTTCATCTGCCAGTGAGCAGGTTTATCTGGCTCTCAGGGCAAGTTCTCATTCCCATTTGTTGCATTTGTCTTTACTGAAGGGGAAAGGGTCTTAAGGCAGGAGGGTCAGTTCTCAGTGGAAGGCTACATGCACTGCAAGGCCAGGCCTTAGCCTCCCCCAAACCTGGGAAGAAGGTTTGACCTGGAGCTTGTTCCATCCTTCCTGACTTGCTCTGTGCAGCAATGTGTTGGGAAAAGTGCTGGATCAAATTTCATGGTACCATGAAACATTTGCAACGTTTGTAGCAAATGGAGAAATTACTCAATTTGAAGTTTGAGGTGGTTTTAAGTGAACAGAAATCTCATGTAGGTCACTAGCACTTTCCTGGATTTCTCATGCACTCCTCCCAGGCTTTGCTATGCAAAATGAACAGTGTTTTTCTTGCTGAGACTAAGAATACCTTCCAGGCCAAGTTCCAAGGTCAAGCCACCCATTTGGCCTTCTCCTTCTATATGAATTAACTGTCTTCAGCACAAATATGAAACAGTGTAAATGCATCATTGTTGGAGCATGTTTTGAGTACAGCTTCAGGAGCGCCGAACATATCGTTACTTGTACAGAGGCAGTGTTCCCAGACACTTCACTGCAATTACTATTTAGGCTCAGTTACCACAGTGGCTTCCCAGCCTCTTTTTTGTCTCCAGGTTCCTCTTTTACCACAGAACAAGTACTTATTTTTCACCAGTAGCACCAGACACATTTTCCTTGAATTCTCTTGAGCATTCCTTGCTTGTGGTCAACAATAATGAAGTTCAGTGAGCTGTTGTCACAGCTACTTTTCCATAGCCTGATTTCTCAGCCTCCTGAGGTAGGTAGGGGTGGGCTTTCACTCAGGGGCAGTGGAGTTCATGTCCAGTGGGTTTTGTTCCTTTTTTTCTTTTTTTTTTGCCTTCAGCAAAAGGCTAAAGGCTCTTCTCCACATTCTTGTGAAACTGTTCCTGCTTTCATCTTTCCCTCCTGCTCCCCTCGGGTCCTCAGTCTTGGTTCAAAGGGCTCTTCTGCCAGCAGACTTCTTCCCACCTGTTGCAACTCAGAGACAATTCATTCTCAGGGAAAGAATAGGCAATTTGTGCATTCCCATCATCACCAAGGGCTTCTTGCAATGGAAAATAGCTCAAGGTTTCCGAGGCTCCCTTCTTCCACAACAAAATTAGCCTGTGGGCAGATGTACAATCAGCACATCTCTATTTGTCTTGGCTGTGAGCCCTCCGCAGCCGGTATTGTCTTCTTTGGGAAACCAGTGAATTGCTTTGTATTACCCTCTGCTTCCCTGCGCTCAGACTGTCTGCTTTGCAGGACCTTGTATGCTTAGTGCAGTCCCAGGGTGAACTTAGTCCTTTCCTTTTTAGCAGAGACTTTTTTCTCCATACAACCCTCCTTTATTTTTTGACTGTGGTTGCCATTTGCCACACTCGTAGTGAAAGGCCAGCTTATAGGCCTGCATTGGTACCTATAGACTGTTCCTCATTTGAGAAACGGGCAGGGCAACTCTTTCATCTGTCCTAGGGTCATTCTGAAGGAAATACATTAAATTATTCTAATCTCCAGTCTGTATGATTAGTATATGTAATTACTGCATGTCAGCCAGGTAGATGTATGTAGCAAAGCAGTGTAGGATTTTAAATGGCCCTTCTAGCTATGGGACAACTCATCATTAGCAAATGCTTGGTGATCACTTTGACCTGAGAGCAGGGGCAGATCTTGCACTTTCCTGGTTTACCAGGAATTTCTGTACTGCTTGAGAGCAGGAAAATACCTTCTGGGGATCATGCAGTGGTGTGAGGCTGACATCCCATGGGGGAAGAGTTTGGACTCCATCTAGTACATCTATGCAGCAGTCACTTGTAATCATTGCTAATCCAATGAGAGTAATAAGTAGGTATGGACTCCTGCATGGATTTATTGCTCTGAGGGGATACCACTGGCAGAGATAAAGCAAGGGACAATATTTACCAGAAATAAATGTTGACATTTATGGAAACCTGGAATGTGTGTTCACATCTATTTTGAATGTTTTCATGAGAGCTACCTGGGAAGCCTCCATAATGGGTATATTTCCTAAAGGGTAATAAGTTTTTCCGTTAAGCTAATATTCTAAAGGGATAGATTAAATTAAAGGTTAATTTAAAAACTATTTCTTTTCTCCTGGAAGGTGAATAGTATTTTTCGCTTACAGTGCTGCAGTCCATCAAAATGTGTTTATTTGCATGTGTAATTTGGTTATCTGGCGTTACTTCAAACTCAGGATTATTAATTTCTGATGAGTAAAGAACAATTTGGGCCCTGGTCCTTTACATTAATCTCATAAATTAATCCCACTGGATAAAATCTTGCCTCAATTGGTGTTGCAGCGAAACTGCAACATCATGATATACATGGATATAACTGGGACCAGGTTTTCACCTGCTACTGATATGCTTAAACGTACATCCAAGGGTTTGCAGGGTCCACATCTTACTAACCTGTTGTGTGTCAGCAGCTCTCCTTGTGTTCACCCAGCAACTCCTATCCTCCAATAACAATGTGAAGACCTCAGGAGAAAAAGTCTGTTGTGCAAAAAAAAATAATAAATCAAAGTCCTGTTGCAAAAATCTTGACCTGCTTTTCATATGCCAAGAGTTGAACAGGTTAAAGGAGTGAAATTTAGGCTGTCCACACCGTTTGTACATGGTGGTTACTCAGGGTCAGTGTTTCCCTGTGTAGTCAGGCAGGGATTGATTTTTTTTGTTTGTTTGTTTGTACAGGTCTATTTCACAGCAAGAGAGAAAGATGTTATAAACATGGGAAAATCTGATATGGAAAAGCTGGCAAGGGAAACTGTTCAGTCTTTTAGGACTACTATATATGCATGCATTTAATGAATGGTGTATTATGTAGCCCAGGAAAAACGGATTGAAACATATCAGAATTGTGAAGTGAAACATTGCGCTATGGATGGATGGTGTTTCCTGACTAAATAAATATCCTTTGTGGTTGGCTTGGGTTTATTTTATCTCTTTATTTTTCACTTTCACTATTCAGTAGGGGGCTTTGGGTTTCCTGGACTCTGCAGAGGATCAGTCATTTTCTCCCTGTGGCTTTCTCAGCAGAGCATCGTCATCCTGTGCATATTCACAGCTGACTGGGTGCACTGAAGTGCTCTTACTCTTTTTGTTTCCTGAAAAAACTTAGTTCTAGAGAGGAAAATAAAAAAAGAGAGTCAGCTAGCTGGGCAGGCCCCTGTAGGCAACTCAAGGACCTTGCTTTCATTGAAATTGCTTGGAGCTTCATGATGTTTATATTTTCCACCTTTTAAGTTGGCTAGATACAAGAGATCATGGTTAGTTTTTACTGAAAGGTTAAAATGGTTGGTTTTTTGTTTTTGTTTTTGTTTTTTTTTTTTTAATGCAGGATGGGCTTCTTTACAAAAACATACAAATCCTGACCACAGCCAGAACCAAAGTGCAAATGACAGTGTCTTTGCACCCAGTTTTCTGCCAGCGCTAACCCATAATGGCTTTTTTTTTTGGTGTGTCTGTCTTGGGCATAAATTCCCAGTTCTTGTTTCCTTTTTTATGTTCTTTGCTTCCCTGGACTACTGCCACTCTGCTGCAGATGCAAAACAATAACTAGATAAGCTCTCCCTTTTGTGCCTGCATTTAGGATGGAAGTGGGGAAGAGTCCTTTGCAAGGGCCATGTGTGAAGGATGGCAACTGTATCCAGAAGGCAAGAGTCTCCGGACATGGAGATTGTCTTCCCTCAGCTCCCAATAGCACCTGCCTACTCTGCAAATCAATCTTTGGATGCCTGAAGATGGGCACCCAGAAAATGAGGTACAGGCAGTGGCAGTGTGTGACAAATTTAGATTAGGAGCAATCTGTCACAGCCAGGGATGGTATCCATTTCTGAACTCATGGGCAAGAAATACTCATTGACATTAGTGGGAGCACAATAGGGGCCTTGCTTGCCCACAGTTACTATATTAAATGACCTGTAACTCAAAAGGTCTTGGATGAGATTTATTATTCTGCACCTAGCACATCAGTTTGCAGTGACATTTAGCTCACGACAAACTCTGAAGAAGTGATAAGCTAGTGCAAAGCAGGGGAGACAAATAAAAAAGAGTAAATTAAATCTAGGTTATTTTATTAATGATTTTTTTACTTGTAACTTTGTTCCAATTCCACAGAAACAGCCCCCTTTTGCAGTAGGAATTGCAGATACCACAGTTCCCAAAACAAATAGGGTGCTAGGAAGATTTTATCAAGGAAACTGTTTTCATTGTTAAGTAAAGAGAAATTCCCTCTTATTTCTTAACGTTGATATAGGTCCTTAGGTGACCTGCCACAGTTTCCTAGTAGTCTGTTGGTGGTGCTAGTTAAGAATACTGCCCCCTCTGCTATCTCCAAGTCCATGTCTGTGTTGATGTGTATGTGAAATGGCTTCTTCAAACACTGCTCTATTGCTTTTTCAGTTTGGGAATTAAAATGGAAAGCACATTCACTCCTTAATATAGAAAGAAAAACAGAAATGTTATTTTAAAATATTTAAAGTGGTTAAAATAGCAATCAGCGTGAAGTGAGTTTGGTCTATGTTTTAAAAGCAGCCCCCAATGGCAGGTGAATTATAGGCCGTCATATTTGGATCCAGTCTCCCTTCACATTTTGATGAGATTTTGTGGTTCTTTCATTCATTTATGGTAATGCATCAAATTATCCTTTAAGAAAGTTAGAAATGAAGACAAGAGATGCTTCTTGTTTAAAAGTTATTTGCATAAATGCAGTGACTTTTAATTTTGGGTAATGCCAGAGATTGATAATGCAGTCTAGAAGCGAATAAAATGCTGGCATATCCTCTGTGAGCTTTTCTTCCCTTGATAAATCTCCTTGTTGCCACAGATATGTGCATCTTTGTCCAGCTTTGTCCAGCTGTGTGCTGTAGTACAGAGCCATCATTTTATTCTCTGGGCAGACTGAAATCCTGAATGTATAGGCCAGTAATTTTTTATACTTAGTGGCCTGATAAGAGATTTCTGAATGTTACATCGACATATCAGGATAGGGTAAAGAGATTTGTATAGTCTGATAATCAAAATCATCATGTATAGGAGCGCTTATTGTGCAGCATTTTGTTTGTTTTTTTTTTTTTTGTCTAGTCTGAACCTAGCTAATGCTTCAGATGTGCTTTCGTAACTGCAAATGGCAACCCTGCAAGGGTCGTACTGCACTTTTGGCAAATGATGTTTCCTCCAAAAACAGTTGTTTAGAAAAATCATGAATGATTTAACTCGTGCTTCTGCAAACAAAGGACACTGAAATTATTATTTTCTCTTTTCTATTTGGTGCTTTGTTTAGAAGCCTGTTTTTTGTTATATTCTTCCTTCTAACTCAGTTTAAGTGTGTTACAATACCCCCTGTTTGACATGTCTTCTACACTACCCTTCAGATAAATGGTGGTTGAAAGGAGTCTCGGAAAGTACTCAGGGCTGTGACAGTATTTTTCTTATTTCCTGGGCCTGCTTATCATGGGGAGTTGGGGCAAACAAGGAAGATGTCATTTCCCCGGTCCCTCTCTGCTCACAGGCATTTTGAGATGCAGAAATGCCACCGAGTCAGTCCAAGACCCCATAGCATGGAAGGGCACTAGTACTGAATCTGTCCATCCCAATGCGAAGACGTGGCCCCAAATGCCTTGGGTCACCTTTTGGTGATGCCCACGCCTGTAGGGGTCTCACACTCTCCAGTGGTCTGGGAGGTGCATACCCCCTCAGCTGCCCCCCTAAAACAATAGACCCAGCTGTGTGGGTTGGGTGGTCAACACTGATGGAGGCTGGATGATCAACATTCAAGTGCTGCTGGTGATGAAATCCTGCGGTGTCTTGAGGTCAGACAGTGACCTATTAACCAAGAACAAGATGAAGGTCTTGATGTGACATAGTAGGGGGCCAAAGTGCATGTCAGTGATTAAAAGCAAGTGTTGCTTTTGGTAGCTCATAAATATAACACTCAGCATCTTGCCCCCTCCCAGTAGACCTAGATACTGGGCAAGTTTAACTCCCTTTTAATACTGCTATATCTGTGACTGAAATCATAATATTTATGCAGGGTAGTTTTTCAAGAAGCTTAGTGGATGTGAAAACAAGTTCCTGGGTTTTCCCCTTTCATGGAAGCAAGCTGAAGGTCAGATTTACAATGTTTCAAGCTACATTCTGTACTCATTTACACAGCTGTAATCTTGAGTTATGCCACCGAGGACAAGCAATTGCTCCAGACTTACAGAGATATAACTGACAGCAGAATTTAGCTCGGGGTTGCTAAAGCTCGACAGAAAAGGAGCTGCAAGGGTGGAATTTGGTGTTCGTGAAGTAGCTTGTGTATATTCAAGAAACGCAAGAGCCTAAAGATTTATTAGCAGTGTTTCGGAGCATTATTGAAATTAGGCTTAATTATCTGTGTAATTTGCTGGAACCAGCATTTTAGCATTTTTGATCAAGTATATGCCATTAATTTTAAAAAGAGATGTACCAGGCTGCTCTCAAAAAGTGAAGTGAAAAGATTTAAAAAGAAAGCCCCCTAATTTCTAAACTGCGTGTTTTACAAGCTTTGAAGGTTGTTGTTGGTTGAGTCCCTCTCTCCCCTTCGCAAACAAACAGTCCGTTTGCAGTTTATTCATATGGAAGAAAGTTCACATCACCCCAGAGGGTTATTCCAGCGAGCAGGGAAAGGAAGCGCCTCCTCGTTCCCAGGCTTGCTGAGCTCTGCCACTCCTCTCCCTCCTGCCTTTGCTCCAGCCCCACGAACACTGCCTGGAAACAGTACTGGCCATCCTTGGAAGAAGGAGGAGAAGAAGTGGAGCTGGGAGCAGTAAACCCACCCACTCCTTTGCAGCAATGAAAGCCCAAGGCTTCTACTCAGACCTATACCCTGTGTGCTCCATTCAGATGTGCTCCACAGGTACTGCTTGGTTCTAAGGCATCATCTCCATGCCCACACCTCTGTTTCTGCACCATCTTCCTTCCAGCTTCATGCTGAGGCGTAGCCCATGGTCGTCCCAGCTCCCGGCAAAGAGGGATGTTCTTGTGCCGAAAACAGCAGCCATGCCAAGGTGCAGTAGCTGTTGCTTTTCTGCTGGTTTCTGTGGAAACTTTCAAGAAGACCTTTAGCTGCTCTCTTTGTCATGGATTAAATAGCAATAATGATGCTTCCCTCTTTCTAAAACAGTGCTTTGAGGATACAGTCATTAATATGTATGAATAGCTTGAAGCTTACACGAACACTGCAATGTTGAGGGCTAGAGGAATGCCAACACAGCCAGGTTATTAGCTGTCATTTTGCCAAACCTCTGCCCAAGCAAACCTTTGTTTTTGGGACAGCTGCTGAGTGGTGTTTTGTTGTGGTCAGCACTTGTCTAGTTCAGATTTTCACTTCTTTTTTTCCCTTTATAGCTTCTCACCCCCTGCCTCCGTGTAGGTCTCCAGCAGCACTGAGGTGGTCAGCATGTCATTTTGGGAGGCAAGCAGTAAGTAGGAAGGTGGGGGGGATGCTGGTATTGAAGTGCTCCATGCCTTGTCTCCAATGGTGGGAGAAGCATCAGCTCAGACTTTCCCAGTAAATGATTAACTTTTGTTTGTGCAGAGGACACAGCCACGGTAAGAATGCAATTAATTACGCTGGCAGCCCAGCCAGGCCAGCAGTCAGCGGTGCTCTCACTTGCAGCTTCTGGCTCTGCAGGTCTGATTTGAGAGTAACTAATTAAACGCAGGTGCAGGCTAGAAGACTTGTTGAATTAATGCGCAGTGTCTTCCTTTCTGTGTTCCCAGGCATTTGTAGCTCACAAGAAAAAAGCAGGCGCTTGATGCTACAAATAATAATAGAGTGCTGATGATGGAGGTAATTAATCCTTTATTATTCTGGTGTGATAGACTGCTGCTAGGGCTGTCATTCAAGTACTTCTCATGCAAAATTGTGTCTCGAAGGTGAAAGAACATGGAATAGGTGAAAGACTGAATAGCGTTTTAATGGATTTTCTCGTGTTATGGGATAGATGCATCTTCGGTTTTTTTGACAAGACTGTCAAGCCCTGGCAGTTAAAACTCTAGACCGGACATTCCCTGCATTATGTCCTGGGCTCTGTCTTTGACTCGCCAAGGAAATTTTAGCAGGCAGGAGCTTAAAATGAAAATTCAGGCTAGTTCAAATGACACACGGCCATGGAAGAGAAACACAAGGCCATAGCTGTGGCTCACTGTGAGCTTTGCTTTTTTACCAGTTCCTGGCCACCTGCACTCAAGCCACTGTCAGGAACAGGCTACCGACCTTAGGCCAGTCCCAGTGCTGTTCCTCCTGATGGTGCAGAGGGTGGTGGTCTTGCTAGAAGGGAGGCTGGCTTTGACTAGAGGTAACGTGGATGTCTAAGGAGCTGCAAAAATAGCAAATACCATTTTTGGGGCTATTTATTACCAATAACAAACATTGCAAAATGGTGTTTGTTGCTGCTAACTTCCTATTGCCCAAATAAGGATCCTTACGGGTCCCAATCAAACTCTGGGACTCAAATATGTTATTAAAGTTAAAATTAAGGGTAAATTATGAAAGCATTGGCCTTTGCTCTCTCTGTTGTAATTTACTTGCTTGTAATATCCCTTCCTCCCACACACAGGAATTTTGTGATTTTATGAGATGGCAAGGAGGAAATAACCTTCTGCAGTAGAAGCACCATGGAGTGCCAAGCGTTAGGAGACTTCAGTCCCAACACAAAGGTAAAACTCAAAATATAATGTATGTGTTTACTTTAAAGATGTAGTGATTTTGTGCTCTTCTTGTTACTTCATGACAAAAATGGTGCAAAGCTATTAGGAATGTTTATAGTGAGAAAATAATGCCGAGTCTAACAAATGGATCAGATAGGACAGACCATGTTTTATTCAGTGTGGGAACCAAACACTGCCATATTGTACAGATTTGCTGATCTGGAAGAATTGTACTTGCCTTGTGGAATGCAGCTCGAAAGCTGAGCACATGAATATGACAGTTTTCTGTGTTTTAATGCAGGGGATTTTAAGACAGAAACATTGTTTGGAGAGTTTCCTAAGGGATTCTGATCAACTTACGCAAGTTCAGGAAATTGGCAATAATTTATTATCCTGCCATATTTTTCAGCGGCTTTTGTTTTCCTTGCATCACAATTCTTAACCCATTGCAGGCAAATTGCATTCAAGTATTTAGGTGAGGGTTGTACTCTTGTACAGACTTTAATGCTTGCTCTGTGTTAGGGGAAATTGCAGAGAGCATTTCTTAGAGCAAGGATGTTTTTTTGATTCTTCTTTTCCTCTTTGCTAGTTATCTGTGGTACTGTGGGAAATTTTACGTGGTGGAGCGTTTGGCCTCACTGGACACATAAAAAGTTTGAAAAAAACGCTTTTCTCCCACCATTTGTATTTTACAACAGCAAGAAACCTCACTGACCCACTCCTGGCTGTGGGTCCTGACAGGAGAGAGCTTGGGAAGGGTGAAGCCCTAAATTACTGCTCAGCTCATAAGAAATGTAGTTGTTGTGTGCCTGTGCATAACCACTTGTAGTGCTGGTAACAAGTATGATTTTTGTTTTCTGAATGCCACGCCTCTGAAATTTCCAGGAAGCTGCTCTTTGGTGCTGACAGTTGCTACAGAGGCGACGGCAGCAGTGAGACGGTTTTTGTTCATGTGTTCTTGTCTTCATTAATTTCCAGTATGTCATTTCAGCTGAAAATATGCAGTTGCTGTTAATGTGTTCAAAAGCATGATGTTGGCTAGGCAGCTATTTATGTCACAATAAATATTTGATGAGGTGGTGTGTTATTTTTAGCCACAATCACAACATATTATTGGGATTTATAGGCCTGAAATATGTCATCTAACACATGATCATTTGTTACCTTTACAGTTTCCTGAGGGTTTTTTCCATTTTCCTTCGTAATTTGAACTAGAGAGGTGGTGATTCAGAGAGTGTCAGTATGAACTGTTGCACATAAGCTGCATAGGAGGAGGAAACGTCAAGCCTCAAATCATGGGTCCCATGCTGATGGGGGATACTGCAGCCACTGAAGCAATAAACCCAGAAAGGCTGTGCAAATTTGTGAATGTACAAATGGATCTCAAAGCCGTGATTTTCATATTCCAGCAATCACTGCCGTAGGAGTGCATGACTGACAGCACAAAGGACTTAGATTTACTGTAGAGAGATGTAAATTGATAAGCCAGTAGACAGCCATCATTCTTCCTTTATTCTCTCTCTGTATCCCATGTCTTTCTCTGCTGGCATAATCAAAGCTGACATAGTGCATGCTATACCAAGTTATATTTTTCGTAATTGTAAGACAGTACGTGAGATCTGAGGTTGTTATTCAGGAAATGGTTCAAAGCTCACTGAAATAGAGGTTTTCAGAACGATCCTCTGATAATATTGTTTTTCATATAGATTCTTGATACTCAGACTCTATGTCTTTAAGCTGTCTGGGTGCTTTAAGAAGGGATAAGGATGGTGGAAAAAATGAGGGAGCTTTTCCTTTTACGCAGAAGAAAAGGTATAAATTGTAAAATGCCACTTCTCTTCCTCCTGAAGAGTCTGAGTCTGAAGCCTTTTGCTGAGCCATACATGTTTCTAAAAAAGTGGTGGGGCGGGTTGACTTAGGGAGAAGAGGTAAGAGAAGTCAGGAAACCAAAACAGGGATCATCTGGGACGACCTAAAAGAGCAATCTGCTTCCCCCTTAGCAGTGACTGGTGGGGCACGCTTCTCCTGTCTTGAGGCTGAAGGGTCCTTTTCCACTGATCCATCTCATTTTGCTCAGCTGGCTCTGACTTGAACTGCAATGTTATTAGATCTAAGGAGAGTGGACTCTGAGTTGTTATGGTGCTTGGAAATCTCATTTTTCCTCAGGTCTGAAAAAGTATGGTAAAATCTGAAGGCTAATATTGCCGCTCTTTGACCTCAAATACATACAGTGAAAATACAGATCCCATCTGGATTCAGTGAATGTGAAGCTTTCACAAGAAGGCACAGGCAGCAAATGAATGAAGCTCTCCTCACTTTGGAGCTCCAGCAGGGAGGTACTGTACACCATCCGGAAAAATCCCAGGGCCATGAGTAATTTTCGATACACTTTCACTTAAAAATTCTCTACTACTTTTATTGAACTAAACAAAAAAGCAAGGAGAAAGAAAAATGACATTTGGATTTTTGACTTCAGTCATATTAGATTGAAAATAGTGGAGGAAACAGGATTCTCTCGCTTGATAAGGAAGACATTATTACTTTTCATCCAAACAATGTTGTCTCTTTCCATGTCAGCTTTCTTGAGACTTATTTACAATTCCAGAAACAAACTGAGAAACCTATAGCTATACTTCATGGATGTTTATGTGCAGGCCTTGTCTGCTTGCTGGTGCTCAGGGTCGCCATGTGGCATGAAATTTCTGTACAGTACAGGTGCATATCCTGCAGGATCATAAAGAGAGAGTAAGAGGGATGAGCTGTATACTTTGTAGGTAAAATTTGGTAGCGTAGTCTCATATATAGCCAGAAAGCAGTTCAAGCACTTTCTCCTGCCTTTGCTAAACCTGGACTACCTTCTGTGCTTGATTTGATCCCCTCTACAAAGATGGGCAAAACTTCCCTTCATGACAGTGTGGGTTAATTTATTTTTTTTATTGCTGTGAAGGATGCTGTAGAGTCATTGGCAGATACTAAAGCAGAACAAGTTCTTGTTATTCACACAAAGACTTAAATTTTCCTTGACTTACAGTCCCCTGCCCCTTTGCCTAACTGGGTTCCCACATACTACACCATTGGCTTTGCCCACCACAGTCTAGACTCATGATACCTCAAATCTTGCTTTCCCTCACCTACTCACACATGTAAAGGTAGAAAGCAAAGTATTTCTCTCCCTTTCTTCTTTTAAACTGCTACATCCAGTAGCTCCTCTGCTTAAATATAGCTAACAAGTAGTTTCAAAGAGGTAGAATTGATCGGTTTTTATTTTTCTTTAAGCAATTAACTCAGGTGTCAGAATTAGGACTCTGTTAGTGCTAAATTGCCTCTGTAGTTGATGGAGAAAGAAAAGTGCTTCTGAGAGGAGATTTAGCTTTTAGGTGCCCTTTGGAAGTGCCTGTTCCCTGTTGTAGTAGTACCTGATTTCAGCATTTTAATGCTTCCAATTAAGCAGGGTGAAGCTAGTGCTCTTCACAGTGTTGGGAGTTTGCTGGGAAGACATAACAGAAGGCACTGCTGGTCATGCACTCCTATCTAAAGGCAGCTCCTTCTCTTACAGCAACTTGTGGAGTTACAAAAGAAGGAAAAGAGTCCAAATATTGTTGGCTAGAACTAGTGAATAAAGCAGCATGTTGAGCTACTAATAGCTTAAGTGAGAGCAGTTGTCTTGAAATACTCTTTGAGATCAACCCCAGGTGATTCCCATCAGTCTGAATGCTGTTTAATAAATCTTTCACCTTCATGCATTAATGCTCCTGTCATTGTAGGACTTTCCACCAGAAACTGGCTTTTGGGGGGGATTATAGAGTACTCTGGAAAAGGACAGAAATTTCTCTGTAATTCTTGCAGTGCACACATAGCTCCTTAAGAGCTGCCCAAACGGACACTGCCAAACGATTTTACATAGGTCACTAAAAAACTTCTTTGGAATCGCTACGCTGACTTGCTATGAGCACAGATCAGTTTCAAACGCAGGAAGAAAAGATGCAAAATCTTATTACCAATTTCCTCGGCAATCCAATTCACAGGACGGTCATGCCAAAAGTGTGTTTACTGGACTATTTTCTTAACAGGGTCATTATGTTTCCTTCAAGGTAATTCTTAAAGAAAGGTTTTATTTCTTCGCACTTTTTCTTGTCTG
This sequence comes from Calidris pugnax, assembly GCF_001431845.1. Classification (NCBI taxonomy): domain Eukaryota; kingdom Metazoa; phylum Chordata; class Aves; order Charadriiformes; family Scolopacidae; genus Calidris; species Calidris pugnax. Next base: position 31,466,410 of record NW_015090922.1, on the reverse strand, counting down.
TTTCCCTGGCAGGAATAGGCCTTTGGGAGCTTCTTAGGAGTGAAAGTATAAGAAAACCATCTTCCAGAATGTGTGCTGCATGTTTGTTGCTGCATATTCCTTCAGAATTTGCTTTTAAAATGCATATTGGTTACAAAATAAACCCGACTGAGCCATTATACTCTGGTGTGTAATTATCTATTTAGGACACATACTACACACAGCTTTAAAAGGAAACTGTATGGAAACAAATTGTGTTACATTTGCACGAGCTGAAGGTAGTTGAAGAACACCACCTCAAGCCTTTAAAAATACTGAAGTTATTTACACCATTTTCCAAAGTAATTATCTCCCAAGCCTCAGATTCCAGTTGCAATATCTTTGCTGCATAGGAGCTGTAGAAGTCTCAATATAGCATAAAGGACCTGGGCTTGGTTCTATCATAGCCTTGAAGTAGATTTAGTGCTCCTGTGTGACATACCAGCTCAGAGCAGGATTGCTGGCCTTTGGGAGGGAGTTAGCAGGGGTCTAACAAACTGCACTGAGAGTGAAGATGTGCCAAGGAGAGAGGGACACCTAGGTGCAAGGGTGAGACCCAGCTTTCTGTCTTCAAAGATTAGTGAGGAACAGGGATTTAAGTCTTGGATGAACAGTTCTGGGATTTACCTGAGAGATGGGTGTACCTATATGGCTGGCCAAGAAGATGGAATGGTCTCTAGCTTCTTGTTTCAGGATTCAGACTGCCACTGGAGCAGTGCAGTGCATCTCCCCAGCTTTGACAGTGTTGTACCACATATTCTTCCTCTTTAACAGGTACTTGGCAAAGTACCTGCCTCTTGGGGGGCCCATCTGTGGAAATAACCCTGTGAAACAGAAATGGCAGAAGGCACCCGTAAGGAAGCTGTGTGCCTGCCTGGGTCAGTGGTATGGAGTAATATCAAGCATGCTTCCTTGCCTTGAGACAGCAGTTCCCGCATTAAATCTACAAAACCGCCTTTCTCTGCACAGTACAGTTGGAAATGTTAAGAGTCACGCTTATTAGCACTGGCACACATAAAGCAGAGCTGCAGTAAACGAGTTAAGTGTCCTGAGGATTTGAGGGCTGGAGTGTTGTTTTTCCTTTTGTGGAGCTGAGCACTCAAGAGACTTGCGTTAAACCTGGGACTTTGCAGATCCTCATGCTGATTCTGCCACTTATTTATTGTTTGGCCTCGAGCTAGTCACTTAACCTCTTGCCGCCCTAATTTCCCCATCTGGAAAATTATATTTACTTACTTCTCCTGAGGATTGCGCGGGGCTTAATGAATGCCTGTAAGGGATTTGGAGATCCTCAGATCTGAGATGATACAGGGCTGCAAAAGATTCACTGCACGTGCACGGAGGAGGGAGCGGGTGCCCAGGTGGGAGAGCCTGCCTGCGTTCCTGGCATGGAACAGAGTCCACAAGTGTATTCAGCAGGGGAGGATTGTACTGCCTGGTTTTAGATGAACTCCTCTTCCTTGTGGCCTTTTCAGACGTGCTGGAAGAAAAAGGAGGCAAGTGACTGAACGGAGAGGAGGGCACCTGAGGTTAACTGCTTTCTCCTGTTGGTCCCCTGGATCTTCTTGTCAGTGTGATAACAGCTGGATCTCCCAGGAAGGTAATGATCTTCCCGGATACTCCATCTTGCTGCAGGCTATTAGCGAAGTCAGGCAGCCCCTTTGCTGCCCATTTCTTTAGCAGGGAAAAATGAATCTCTGACCAAAAAAAAAAAAAAAAATTCCTCCATATAATTAAGCAGCATTAGAATGAGGCCTGTGCCTTTGCTGATGAACTTCAGTGAAAGCAGATGGTCACAATGGTATTAAAAACTAAAGACTTCAGTCAAGCTTTTAATTGAAAACAATTGGACCCTGCTGGATGGTAATTACCTTGACCGGGCTTCTGCTTCTCTTCATTCAAGCCACACAGATCTTAGGAAACAGAAACGTAATAGGAACCGTATTACGCTCAAGACACTGCACAAAACCCACACAAGGAGCTCCACGTACTTTGTTTCCAATGGTTACCAGGTGGGTTTTTCAAAAACAAAAAAAAAAAAAAAAAATTCCTCCATATAATTAAGCAGCATTAGAATGAGGCCTGTGCCTTTGCTGATGAACTTCAGTGAAAGCAGATGGTCACAATGGTATTAAAAACTAAAGACTTCAGTCAAGCTTTTAATTGAAAACAATTGGACCCTGCTGGATGGTAATTACCTTGGCTGCTTGCAAATAATATCACAGCACTGCTACCTATGAAGGAAGAGCGGAAACTGAGTTAATAAGAACTGCTTGATCTGCATATAATAAACAAGGAGCATCCAAAACTATTTTCTCTGGTAGCTTCTCCCCTGCAAGATGCTTTCAAGTGGTTAGCAGTGTGAAAAGGAACACAGAGTGGCAGAAATTGAAACGTGTAAAGCATTTTCTGGGATCATAAAATAACTTTAAGAGCCTGTCTTCCCCCATCTTCCTCCTTTTTTTTTTTTAACAGCTGAAATCCCAAACAGGTCTGAGAAAAACAAAATAAATTGGAAAAGCTCTAGATTATCCAGCATTCCTCCTCTTCTGAATGGCAATGGTATCAGCAGGCTGCCTTTATCTCATTTTATCTGTTTTCTCCTTCCTTTGCCTGATCGACTGGAAGGCTGGGGCCTCCTAAGCACCCAGAGTGTTTTTTACCCCCTGTTCTTAATTGGAATTTAATGATCGTTAACTTAATATGCCTCAGTGTCTAACAAAGCAAATGTAGTATGTGTCATATTGTACAGTGCTTCTAAAAGTGGTCTGACAATTTTCTTACTCCTCTTCCTTTCCTATGTTGGGATCAGGTGAGGTTTCAAGGGCTAGCCCACCTAAAGGGTTCCTAAATCCTGGTGTGCTAAGTGTTTGTTGGCACAACATGACATTAATAGAACTTCATGGTGTCTTTCCTGTTGGGGGAAAAGACCTGTATTGCTGTGGATGTGTGGGTGGAAAATCCAGTCCTAATGTTGTCTCTTTCAAACACAGGTCCCGGCTGTGTATAGAGTGAACCAAATCTTGTCACCTCCCATGTAAACACTATTTTTCATGTGGCGGTACTCTTGGGCATTGCTTTTTGTCCCCTTGTGAGCAGGCAATACACTCTGCTGATCCAGAAGACCTCAGAGAGTAGCAGCTGCTGCAATTTTGCAAAATTAATGAGTAGCTGTGAACTGCTAGTAAAAGTGATGCAACGATTTTCCATAACATATCATTTTAGAAGCAATGACTTTCCTCACTCTTTCTATTCCTATCCAAATATTTGTCTTTTCAAGGCACCAGCCAAGAGTTTGTCTTGTCTTGTCTCGCAGCATGATGAAATGGACTTTTCCAGTGTGTTTCATCTGGATTTGATGATTTTATGCCTGGAGTTCAACTTTCATTCACTTAACTTGCCATGATTAACACAGAGATTGAAGTCCTGGACTTGTGGAAGTCAGTAAAACTTTTTGTGCTGTCGTCAGTAGGAGTTTGCTTATTTTTATGTAATCAAAATATGCTTAAAGCTTTGTTGATGTAATGCCACTGAAACCTCTGGCTGAGCGCAATCACAAGACCTGTATCTCATAGGATTATGAAAACTGATGGTTTTAGTTGTTACACTACCATCTAAATTGAGTTACTCTCATTTGTGTTTAGGATTTTCTGGCAACCTCACCCTAGGCTTTTCCTCTGCTGCTGGGCAATTCGGGGAGTAGGTCTGCAGTGATGGGGCAGGTGTCCCTGCTCTGTTTTGTGGTCCTTATGTTCAAGCTGGTGGCAGGGTCTGAGCAGAACTTTGTTCACAGCCTTTCCAGTCCCTCCTTTATCAAAGAACTTGGGACAAATTTGCAACTGGGAAAGGCTGCCTTTCAAAAGTGTCTTACGCTAGTGGCTGCGGTGATTTTATCAATTTTATAATAGGTACTTACTTTTAACTCTACAGAGTATGATCACTTATTTTAATTACTGCTTGTAGCTTCAATGAAGATGGTATAGAGCATACTATTTTAAAGGTGTAAGTAAGGCATAAGCTCTATTGATCTAAAATATTCTGAGCGATAAACAGCCGCTGTATTTGATTAAAGCTGAAGGGAAGCCGAAGCATTTAATCAATCTCCAAAGCTGCTCCAAGTACATTACAAAGCAATTGTGATTATTGCTATTATATGACAAGATATAGCATAATAAAGAAAGAGGGATCGTTTTTCTTGGAAGCATTTAGAGGTGTTGTGGTGCTTCTTCTCAGCCTGCCTGGTGCTGTCACCTCTGAAGCTCAGGCTAAGTGACGGAGAGTCTCATCTTAAACAGACTAATCCTGAAGGGAAAATGCAAGAGCAGGGGCTTTCAGCTCCCCAGAGTCTTCTCTTCCCTGGGCCTAACTGTGGCCAACAGCAAGGACTCGGGGAAGCAGCAGAAGAAACAGGGCAAGTGTACAATAGTGCTGGCCACATCATAACTCTCTCTAATCCTTGCATCCTGCGCGGCTCAGGATGTTCTGAGCTGTGGCGTATGTTTGTGCCTCTCTAACAGCCCTGAAGGGACCCTTCTTTCATTAATTCTTCCATTTGTTTAATCTTGGGCTTCACAACATCCTGTGGTGATGCGTTGTCACGTGGCTTTGTAGAAGAATACTTTCTTGTTCTTGTTTTTCAACTTTCTGCTTGATATTTTCTTTAAGTACCTTCTTACTCTTGTGTTAAGAAAAGCAATGGATAATATTTAGCTCTTCATCTTTTCTAGTTCATAGACATAGGGGTGATTGCCTCAACCTGCTCTGTTGTCTCCTCCTTTTCCAAGGCTTATCTAGTCTCCCCTTTTCTGAAGCTGACCCATTCCTGCGACCATCCTTGTCATCTCTGCATCTGTCCCCTTCCTCATTTTGTTGCATTCTTTTTGAAAGGGGATAACCAGAATTTCATATATTGCTTTAAGATGTAGACCTTTCATGATTTTATTATTTATTCCTTTTTCAGATGTTCAATGATTTTTACTTATTACAGAGCTTATAAGCATTGTGTCTCATGCAGATTTGAAGACACAGGTAAAAGAAGGATTTCTGAAAGCTAAGGACCTGCATGAAATAATCTGAGGTTTAACATTTATCTTACGTTGTATTCAAAATATAAACATGGAACATCTATGAACAGATTAGGACTTTTACCCCTATGCAAATGTAATATGTAAATAAATTAATATATAAGTTTATTAATGAAAGATTAATAAATTACTAGACAAGTTTATTAAACCTTGCCCTTGCTGTATTTGCAAGAAAGATGTTATAGCACTTAAATCTGGAGAGGATAACATTTGCAAAGGCTAACTTTTGCCGAGGGTGCCTTGTATCTGTCTTTTCAGTGGTTTCTTCAGTCTTTCTCCACCAAATATAGAGAAATATGAACTTCTGTGGGCCATAGTTGAATTGTCTTTCAAAATCAGAAAGTAAAAAATAAAACTTAAATGACTCATCTGATCTTTATTATTCGCCTGGGGAGAAACACCAAAAGTAAATGGAGCTTACATAGTGATAAATGAGTTAGGGCATTAGGCATAGATAAAGTGGAATGGCACTAGAAATGATAGGTTGTGCTTTTCTACCTATATTAATTTAAAATTGACATTGCTCTTTTGTATTTTATTTCCTTTCAGGAGAAGGTGACATGTGCTGAGTCCCTCTGGTCTACTGCAGTTTGCCAGTCAGCCCAAACTTCCAGCTGTTGGTGGAGATGAGGTCCTTGGAGTTAACTCTTTGAACTAATTTTGGAAAAGCAAGTGTGGAAGGGCAGACCTCCTGCCATCTTCTGTTTCTCAGGCTGTCTTGCTTTCATTCCTTCCTTCAGTGTGGCCCATGCTGTGTGGAGGGACCTCCAAAGATACGCTGTTGCAAGCTTTGCTTTTGCTGAATGAATCCCATGCATGCAAATCAGATCCCTTTGGGTTAGCAGGCAAAAACAAGATGTTCCTGCTTTTGTCTCTCTATTATGATATCTCTTTTGAAACTTTGAAACTTTTGAAGCTTCTCATGACCTTCATGTGAAACCCTATGCATGGCCCTAGTGTGCTGGAGGCTGAGCCTGGTGCAGTTATAAGATTCCTATTGCAACAAACTGTTAAATCTTCTTTATAGTCATTTCACATGAAAGTCACAAGTCTCCTGGGAAACTTATCCTGAGTTTCACTTTATAATGGTATGAGAGTCTTGTGAGTCTTGTGAATGCAGGTTTTTAAGTGAGAGTTTAGACCAGTAGATAAAATTTTAATTGGGAAACCTTGAGGTTCTCCATGGATGGCTAGAACTGCAACACTTGCCCTGTGAGTGGAGGCTGTGTGACCTTGTCCTCTTCAGCCTGGAGAAGAGAAGTCCTTGGCTTAGCTTGAGTATCGCTAGTTTCAGTGTGCTGAATGAGTTGGACAGTTGAAACAACGGACCTAGCGGACAGGCGTTTCCCATTGGAAAGTAGACCATAGCAGTCTACAGATAAGAGCCTTGCTTTCCTTAGGATGCAGTCTGAGGAGCATTTCCCTTGTATTCCTGTGTTGTTAACTCAGTGGTGCCAGCAAAGGGCTGGTACGGCTACATGGCAAATCATCAGGGGAACCAGTTTAGTGTGTTTTTTTTTTTTTTTTTTACCTGTTTTTAAGTTGATTCTTCTAGTGGTTCAATGAAAATTCATCTTGGTGCAGTTGAGGCATAGTGCAACTGTAGGGACCAACTGCAGGGAGTGTTTTGGCTGGTGCTGGGTTTCAAAGAAGCACTTTTCAGACTGTGGCTTTACACTCAGTTTTTAAGAGCCCCCTGGAAATGACTCCCAACTCCATGGCTTCACAGATTGCCAGTTGAAGATGACCATTTGTGAAACCAGATTTCAAGCCAAGTTTGCGGCACACGTAGTCTGCAATGAACGATGAAACCCAACTAAGCACTGGTTCACAATGCTTCACTTGTGCTGTTTTGCCATTTTTTGAGTTGCATTTGTTAATTGGCCCCATCACACATTTCTACTGGGCACTGAGATTCACTGCAGGCCTGCAAGATGATCACTGTCTCCTGAACTATTCGGGATGGGACTTTGCAGCTTTTTAGGTCCTGCTGCTGTTTTACATCAACTGCACTAGGACTGGCTAGCCCGGCTGCCAAACTCTATCCGATCACCTCAACCTCGTTGCTATTTTATACCCAGAGATTGTGTGCGAGTGGAAGGGTGTGGATGCACTTTCAAGAAAATCGGTTTGTGCCAAGGAGGACAGGATTTTGAGGAATTGTGACTGTCAGGTGACCTCCCCTGGAAATAAGGAGTGCTGCTTTGTGTGAGGTGAGCCTGGTCCTGCAGCCTAGTGCTCGACCTTGGCACTGCTTCTGCTGGGATCAGAGTGAGTCCTGGCCAAACTGAGACCTGCTTCTGTTCGTGTTCCCTTCTAAAACTAATCTCTCCTTTCTCCACTGCGCATATTTCCACCTTTGTGCTAATGAAAGTGCTGGATTGTTCCAGGGGATTGCATGGAAAATATCTGTGAGCTTTGGCCATCTCTCTGAAATACTACAGTCGATTTGGTGTTTGCTTTGGCGCGTTGCTGTGAAAGGTTGTGGAGTGCGGGTGTTTATACGCGTACCGGGAGAGAGGGCTCCTGCTCATTGTGCCTTTGTGAGGCTGCCAGACTGTCTGACCCCATCTATTCTACTGTAAGCGAAAAGGGCCTCGCGAGCGCTCGCTGCGCGCTCGGACTGGGGCTCCGCTAAGCACTACGCTTGGAAGCGGTTCTGTCAGCTTGAAAAATCATCTTTCTGCCTGAATATTGTTCGCTCCCCATTGTTACAAGTAACATGTAAGATTACTTGTCAGTGGAGGAATTTTTTCTCCTTCCCTTTGTTTCCTCTGTGTACTGGGCAACTTCGTATACGGTGCATTTTGGTGGCTCTCCAGTACCAGACAGCTCCTTCCCCTTGGGGAACAGAGAGGATCTTCCATACAAAAGAATGAGAAGTAGTGTGTGAAAATTCACGGTAAGATGCAGCCCTGGTTGAAAGACCTGGATGTTGCCCTTGACAAAGGACTTATTTTCCTCCTATAGCCCATTGCCTTCTGTAGAAAGACAAGACAGAAGTTCTCAGGCAGAAAGTATTTCTGTCTAAACTAGGATTTCTCTGCTCTGCGTAGAGAAATATTGTCCAGCTGAAAGCTCTTGCAGTACCCTTTGAGAAGACAAAAGATGACTCTGACAGCCCATCGGTGAATTTTCCTGCCTATGAGAAAGCTCGTTCTAACATTTAGTGATATCTGTGAGCTCCTGCTGTAAGTCACGGGCTGCAGGACCTGTGCTTGACTCGTAATTACAAAGTACTTTGTGATTGAACTTGGATTCTGAACAGCAGTATATAGAACTCAGATCTCCTTTCCTTTTTCTAGTGGCAACAAGCATTTATCTCCGATACCCTCTTGTGGAAGGAATAGCTGGAAAACAAACGTGCATTGATGGGAATTGCCAAGTACTTAGACCCAACCGGTAGCCCATCTCCCCTTGAGTCCTGTCTGTAGTCACACTGAGTATTTGGAGGAAGATGCAAATATTGCTGGAATGGATGATTACAAACAACCTGCAAACAAACTTGTCCACTGCTTCCTTGAGAGCTCTGTCTCAGCTTTTTTTCAAGCAGTGGCTCTTTTAATTTCAGCAGGGGAGGTACAGTAACTGATGCTTAACAATTAATTTTTGTTGTTTCACCTGTCAAGCTTTGCTGGCCAATTTTGCTTTACAAAGTCTATAAGTAAGGAACATTGGTGTTTTCTTTTGTACTGGAGACATGAAGGAATTAAAGGATTCGGGACTGTAAAGCCTTCATGAATAATTTAGGCTCTGTTTCCAACAAATACTCGCTCTGCTACATATGCACTACTGCGCTCAAACATTTGTGGTATCAGCAACAGTGCCAAACCCCTGTGAGCCAAAAGGAAATAGGCTTTTATTCAGTGTCAGCCATCAATCTGTTTCCAACCTTCAGGACGTACTCTTGTCAATTAGGGGCTTCTGCTTGAGAAACCTGGCCTGTTAGCTTGCAACAAAAACAGATAGGCTGCGGCACATTACCTTTACAATCTCCCCTACGATGCATTCTTCAGCCCAGCCAGCCTTGTTCCTCTTACTGCTCTGCTTCATGTTTCTCTTGCCAATAAATATTGCTGTACATACTGAAGCCAATGTACACAGTCACTCAGCTTCTCCTGATAAAACAATTGATCCACCTGAGACAGAAGTGGCAAGAGTCTTCTCAAGCAAACCGGTCAGTGAGTTTCTCTGGGTCTTGGCCTGATGGTTTTGAGGAATCTTCTTGGCATTATAAAGATTGAAGAAAGCCTGGAAATTTGTAGTTGAGAGCTAGCCTGCATTGGATTCGCTTAGTCCTGCCACTGATGTAGTGTGAAACCTTCAGGCAAGGATTTTTCCCTATTGTAGCCTTTTAGGTTGGAGGCGGGGGGGGGTGTGTGTTGCCCTTTTTTTTTTTTAATATTTGGAAATACTGAAAGTGCACACACTGCTCTTGCAGCAGCGTAAGCAGGCTTGCTTCATCAAGAAAGCACCTTACAAAAGCTCTGCCTAGTACAAATGGATCCTCTAACTCAAGGGCTGTTTCTCTCAAGGGCTCCGTGCTCCAAAGCGTTGACCACCCAGCTAGCATCAACAACCAGCAAGGTGAGGAATGACCAGCAGGCCTCTGTTTTTCACCGGGGCCGGGATTAAATGTGTGTTTCCACTTCTCAAACCACTGTGTCTAAGGGTTCAAAATGGTGCTTGCCTGCGTGCCTCCCCTCTGCCAGGGCATGGGCCCATGCTTCTGTAAAACTTGTCAGAGGTAAGCTGCTGCTGAGAGCTGCACGGCATCGAGTGCGGCCCTCTGCATTCATGAAGATAAATGAATCGGGAGGAAAAGCGCTTTTGCTGTGCTGCTGCTATTTCAGTGTGCAAGTCAGACCCTGAAATGCTCTGTTCTACTTCAGTAGCTCTAAGAGGAGCCTTTCTTCAGAGGTCTCCGGTACCCAGATTAATTGAAATAACTCCAAAGGGCTCTTTTAAATCTAATTCCCTCCCCCGTGTTTGCAGTCTCTTTTTTTTTTTTTCTTTTTTTTTTTTTCCCCTCCTGTCTACACCCTCTCTTGAACAAAAAGCTTCAAAACGCTTTTCTGGAAAGGACTCGAATGTAATTCAGATGAAGTTAATGTGAAGTCAGGGTTGATTGCTCATCTCCCTGAAACCACCGGCAATGGCTGAGCGCCGGCGAGTGTGTGATGGGAGTTCAAACACAACTGGGAAACTCGTGAGCGAGCGGAACAAAGAGTGGGCTGGAGGCTGGGGATGGCCGCTCCCCCTCCTCCCTGCCTGACTTTCTCAGCTCACGCTGAACCCTTTGATCAGTGTCCAGCGCGGGGTTACGTGGCAGCCTGGGCTGTGGCCAGGGATGTATACACGGGTGGAGGCTGCTGTAATCTGCCTGCGCTCTTGATCCACCCTGTACCCTTATTTCCACAAACACCGCCGCGCATCGCAGTGGGGTGCATCGCTGCCGGTGCTCCTCCAGCTGAAACGTGGGACTGCCCCTGCCAGGCACAGCTCCCTTTTCCAGAAATCTCTCTGATAACAACATTTCGAACAAGTGTGCCTGTGTTTTGTAACCATTACTCTATTTTTGTCGGGTGCGTTTCTATTTGATGCTGAAATCTCAGACTCTGAGTACAATAGCGCTATTCAGTGCACAGAGTTTGTGTCTTTTAGAAGCCACCGGTCTGGGAGAGGTGCATGGCCAAGCATGGCTAGCTTGAGAAGGTGCTGCTCAGGGCAAGAGCACTGCCAGGATCTCACCTCAGGAAGCACATCCTCCAGACCACCTGCTTTAGGGCAGTGTTTTAGCTCTATTCCTCTAATCGGTATTTTAGTCCTGGGCTTAGTGGCTATTGAGAACTCTTGAGTCCAAGACGAGTTCTTATAGATGTGTTACTACTATCATTCATACTTAAATGTTGACATGGTAACGTGCAAAATGAGCTGATACTCTTGAAGACAAAGGCTAATTGGCTCTAAGGTAAAGTGGATGGGAATCAGTGGTGGAGGCACAAGCTGTGGTTCCCCTGTACTTTTCAGTTGCATTTATTTGTGACCATTCCTCCAGCAGGAGGTAGGACGAGGGACCTGGTTCCTCCTGTCTGCCTCTGCCGTTGCGTCTGCTGATAAGTTGCCTCCAGCACAGTGTCACAAGAAGGCATTTTGTGATTGAAGACTGTCATCAGCAGACTGCATGTCAGCTCTTATGAAAACCTCTGTTTTCTGTTAAATCCTTCAGCAAACCTGATATGGGTTCCGCTCTTTTCTATTATTTCTCTGGGATGGTCAGAAGATCCTAGAGGTTATACCATTCCTTGTCAAAATCTCTCTGGCTAGCTCGTACAGTAGTCTTGCATTGCTCTCTTATTAAATTACACCAGGTTTTCCCAGAGGGAAAACCCCTACTACCCCTAGCTGGTTGCACAGAGGATGTTGCAACCCTGCAATTATTATTCTAGTGCAAATGCTGAAACCGGTTGAAGAGGATTTAGAAATCTGCCCCTTCTCGGTTCAGTCATCCCCCCTCAAATTATTTCAAAGGTTGGTGAAAGAAATTCTGCCCAGACAGATGAAAAGCAGTCTCACAGTGTCTCCTCACTCCTATAAGTTTCTGCACAATGGGGCTAAAACAATACAGGGGCAAGTGCCTGGAGCAGGAGACTGCGAAGCCTCCAGGTGCTGCAGCTCAGAGTCCAGCTGGTGCCACCAAGAGGGGCCAAGATGTGTGGGGGCAATTGCCCGTGGCTTGGGCATGGGTAGTGGTGTGTGCTGTGTGGTGCTGGCGATGGATGCAGGTCTCACTCGGTAGCAGGGCCGCTGCCTGGCACCCCACGGGACCCCTGCCCTCCCTCCCTGCTGCTTGTGGTGGGGCAGCAGCTGGGTGGGCTCAGACCCACCCCGGGCAGTGCACAGCCCTTGTTGCTCTGCCAGACCATACCCCGTTGTGTTACTCTGCTGTGGCTTGGTAGTTACAGCCACAACAGTCCTCTGTTGTAGATAAAGATAATCTATTTGATGCTCAGCTGGGGAATGATCAATCTTTTTGTACAGGGTAGAAGAGGGATCTGTAGGAGCGCGGGGCACCTTTATGCCTATTTACTTATTACTGTACCCACACTGGGGACTGGGGTGGCTCTGAGGCAGCATTAGGAGACAGGACAAGTGCCCGGAGCTGCTCCCTCTAGAGTGCCCCCGAGCTTGATGTCACCCCTGGCATAGCCCCCAGATTGCTCAGCACTGACCAAAGATGTGGGCGCAGAGGATATGGGCCCTTATCCTGAGTCTGAACTGCCCTGAGGCCAGATGCTGCGGTGGGTACAGCTTGAGGGAAAAATGGATCTGGTTTACGAGAGCTACCTGTCTTTAAGATGATTTTAAATGCTCACATTTTTTATGCAGCATTTTGGAATGTTTCAGCTACCACCATTTGGAATTCAATTCCTCTCCCTGTTAATCAATAGCAGGCCTTAACAAAACAATATCTCACAAGAGACACAAGCACACAGTGCTGAACAAAGCAAAACAGCCACCGGCTTACAGCAACAATCGCTGCTACACAATGGGTTTTCAAAGCTCAGTATATGTTTTGTCCCTAGTGGGAAAACCATAACAAGACTGAATTAGTGGCTAGGCTTGCCAAAGGGAGAAATTAAAGTGCGATGGCTTGTCTGACACCTTGAAGTACCTTTATTTATTTTGGGGGGAGGACAGTGTGAGGAAATAAGATGCCTATTAGGGAAAACTATTTTCTGTTGCTTTCCGAAGCGTGCAGCAGTTCTGCACGCCTGAGGGCTTGGTCCAGGTCGGGGCTCAGCAGTATTTTCTGGTGAGAGGGTTCCTGGGAGGCACTGGGGGGGCATGGAGGCACTGCTCGGGGGGCTGTGGAGGGGCAGGGATGGGGCAGGGTAGGAATGTGGCTTTCGAGGGGAGGATGGGCTGGGAGCCCCTTGTTCCTACCGGCTAAGCTCAGGGCTGGTTTGCAGGTGGCTGTTTGGTGAGGGAGAGAGAAGAGGGAGAGACTATGTGAGAGCAAAGCAAATTCCCTTCCCTGCACATGGTCACCTCCGAGCTTGCAAACTTAACTGTTCATCTGTGGATCTTGACAGCTCCTTGCTCTGGCACTAATGGGCTTCAGGAGCTCCCAGTGAGCTGTAATCGCCTTGGTTCAGGGCTCAGCTTGCACCTTTACAAGCACCTTCACCCCTTGCTGTTAACCTATGGTCTCCTTTATTAGGCAGCTAAGCTTGTAAATTCATGTAACCAAATAGCTGCGCTGTTAACTGCCTGCACAAAAGTGAACAACACATCCATCTTCCAGTGCCCAGCCAGCAGCCTAATGACACTCCTCGCCGTGCTCGCGGGTACCCTTTCAGACATAACTAACTCTGGCACTGCAAAAACAATTGTTTCAGTGCTTGCACAAGCTCTGCAGCTCATCCAGGCAGAGGAGGGAGGTTGCCCGGGCAGGAGGCTTCCCACCGACGGCTCCTGTGCACGGTGCCCGGTGCCACCATCAACCCACGCTGCGGTCTGATGGCTGGTGAGGGAGACCTTCACCCTGCCGGTGAGCTGTGCCTCATGAACCAGAGCAGGAGTGAGCTTGCAGTGGTTTTATTTTGGGTTGTGACGGATGTTTGACAAGTCTCTTGGAAAAGCCATGCCTCAGTTTCCCTGTCCCTAAACGGAGTGTTATTTCCTGCAGTAAAGCACCACCGGGAGGACAGCTGCTAGAGAAACATTAAAAAGTGCTGAGGTTTTCTGGCCTCTCTAGTTCTTGCCAAAGTCTGTGGCTTGAATCCCCTAGTCTTGAAATTAATCTCACAAGAAGGTTGCCTGAATGCAAACCAGGTTCCCTACAAAACGAGCTAATTTCAGCCTGGTCAGGCAGGGAAGTACAGTGGTTGTGGACAGTAAATCCTTCAAGCTCCGAGGAAATCATCAGTGCAAGCTCCTTCCCCTGCTTCCATCACAGAGGAGGCTGGGCTGCAATTTCACCCTTTGCTAGAGACCCCACACTGCTGACAGGGACCAGGGCTTGGCTGCTTCTGCTGCTGCTTGTCTTACTACTTGTTGTTGAAGGAGAGAAAGTGCAGCTTTCTGTCTGCAAATAACTTAGACCTGCCATTGGCAGAGATCTGACGTGTTCCCTTCCTCACCCCAAAGCAATCACAAGCAATCAAAGTTGGGAGCCCGTGACCTGTCAGAGGTTGAACAGACATTGCTTTTCTTTTATTTGCTGGCTGCTACCTGTTGCTTACTGCAACAGGCAGGCTGAGAGGATTTCTTAATTAACCAGGCTCCGTCCTGGGTGGCACACGTACACTGCCAACGGGCATTATAAAAGAGTACTTCTTGCACTTTGGGTTGGGCGTAGCTGTATGGTTAAGGAAGCGCTCTTGGAGGAAGGGAGAGAAGGAGTCCGGTCCCTGGTCTCTCATCCAAAGGCTGTTTGTTGTCTTTATGTTAAAACATCACTGGATCTAACCTTGGTGGAGAGTGGGTGGAGGTTTAATTTGAGCTGCCTTTGAAAACAATTTTCAGCAATGCACAGCAAGATCTCAGGGAAACGATGTTTATAGTCTATATCCTGCCTCAAATCGCATGGGCACGGCGCTCCTGCCCCACCACCAAAATTAGCTGCGGTCATCAGGAAGCAGCTGGTGTCGCGTGAACCCTTGTGCTCAGCCATCCCTCGCTAGCTTTTACATAGTTAGAGAGCTTTTCCTACTTATTGAGCATCCCTTACTCTCCGCCTTTGCAGCAGCAGCAGCAGCAGGAAACTTCTCATATTTGGAGCCTGATCCAGTGTCCTTAATCATGCACAGGTCCTGCTGGTTTTAGCAGGCAGCTCGCTTCGTGGCGCGTAGTTGAAACGTGTTCCTCAAGAAGCAGAGTGTCTTCTCTCCTTCCTGAAAGAGGGTGGGGAATCCACTGCTCTGCTGGATGTCTGTGTACGTCATCAAAAGCACACAGGCTATGATACACAGGTATTAGATTTAAATAGCAGCTGTTAGAGATTTTGCCAAGCTAGGTAATGCTGAGTAGAGAGTGTTTGTTGATTAGCCTTCCCATCCATTAAATACAGGTTGCTTTCAGCTTTTAATTCACTCTACATAAATTAGTGCACCCCTTTTCCTTAGTCTTTTGGAAAATGAGTAGCTGCTTCTCCCTCCAGTCTGGATTTGGGGATATTTAAAGAGTATGATTAATTTCTGCCCCAGAGGAACTTTTCAGGAAAAGGCTCTGTAAGTTGTTCAATTGCCACAATACGTTTGAAAAAGTTGGTGTCAGGGCTTTTTGTAATTATTTAAAGCATTAAATAATGCAAACTAACAGAAACGAGGCAAAATACATAGTTGGGAGTGGGTGGGGAAGGTATTCCTCTGCTGTTCCTCTGCTCTTGCAGGTTTTACTCAGACAGACCAGCTTTGCATTCCCCAAGGCAGAGACTTTTATCCTGTCTTTGTGACTGTTTTTCTCCCTTTTTCTCTGTGGAAGGGGGGGCAGGAAATAAATAATTTCTGCTTTCCTTCTGTTTCTTCATTTCTGATGGCTTCTTTACCAGGGAAGAGGAGACAAACAAGGCTGGGACCCTGCTCATTCTTTACTATTTTCTCTTTCCTTTCTCATCACCAAAAGACGGAAGAAGGAATGATGGTAGGCACTCAATATCCACTCATCTAGTTAATCCAGCTCTTTAACTGCTTTTGTTATCCAGTGGCATGATAGTCTTTGGCTCATTATTTACTGGCTGATTACTTTAAATGTATACCCATCAGGGAGCCAAAAGATCCAGCCTTAGACCTCTTTCACATGATTTGTTTAACCACTCTCTAAATTATTTATCATGGCTCTGAACTGACTGGAGATTTTTTTTTTTTTAAGCGCTATGATTTGATCCAAAACATCTGTAAAATATCATAACTGACCTCCCATCTGGGCAACAGCTCAGCTCTGTCCTGGGGCTGGGTAGTGTCAAGTGCACGAGCTCCGTTTCAAAAGCCTAAAATTCCTGACATGGTGAAATTCTTTTCTTACATATTTGTTGACAGAAGGCGGGCAGGGAAGGAAAGGGAAGGGAAAGGAAGGGAAGACAAGATCAAGATGCTGCATTGCTGGGCCAGAAGTGAGTGGAACATCTTGTTACGGAAATGGCCACGAAAATGCTCCTCCCTGCTTTAGAAAACCAGCTATTTAAAGCAGGATCGATTGCCAGTCCTCTTTGCCACTGTTGTCATTCAGATGTGGCATGTGTAAATAATATTTCCTCATGAAAGAAAACTTCCAGGGATGACAGCACTCCTCTGGCCACGTCCTGTCCTGAACGGGAGGAATTGGCTCGTCCCTGGAAACGGCAACTCCCTCTGAAGAGAAAACCCAGAATCTGTGTTTTGGTTTTCCTTTAAAACTTTAGACACATGGATTTTGACCCCCAAATGCCATTAGAGTGGCACAAATGGGGCACAATTTGTAAGATGCATTTGGGCACTGGAGTTACATAGGACAGTACTGATGTGAAAGTACAAACACATGGAGAAAATTAACAAAACTATGTGACTTAGAGCAAAGCCCACTTTCCCTTGAGATCTGTATAATCAAAGTGGCAATATGTGCTTTAAATCAGTTCTTCAAAACAGATTGCTTTACCTTTACCAATGTCAGTGAGCAAAAATCCTTTTATTCTCGGCTAATCACAGTTCCTGACTCTTCACATCTTTCAAAAAACAGGAGTTATCAAACACGCAGAGATGCAGACGTGCCCCTCTGTGTTTTGTTAACTATGCTCTGCTTATGTTTTTTCCTTTTGTCTGTCTTCATTTTCGATTTTCCAGGGAGATTAACCCACGCCCGGCTTAAGAACCCTCAAACTTTCCTCAAGTTGAGATGCACATCTGGATCCCAGCTCTACAGCTTGAGCCCTTAGCTGTTTGTTATTGTTTGCATTGCTTCAGGCCCCGCTTAGGGATTGTACAAAGTGTTCTTTCAAAAAAAATAAATATTGAAGTGTCCGTACAGCATTTTAGAGAAACACACTCCTTCTGTAAGGTGCTGTAGCCTGATCATTACAGAAGCACAGAAAAGAAAGTTTGGGAGCATGCAGGGCACTGGGGCTTCAGAAAAAAAGGTTTTTTACTATGCTAGGGGCTTGGAATTATCCTCATTTCCATGTAAGCCCCTGTACCAAATGAAGGGAGACCACCAGGCCTTTGAGGAGCATTCAGATGTTCTACGTTAGGGAATTAAAGATCTCGCTTGGCACATAGATTGGAGGAGATTTAGACCAGCTGAGCCTGGCTTTTAGAGGTAGGGATCTCATCTTGTGCTGACTAATGAGACCTAGCAGAGAAAGAGTTGTTGAGCAACCCTGTTGCTGAGCCCTGCAGGCTGCGGAGGCACGGCAGAGCTGCTGGAGGTATGGATTGTCTTCTTGTCTCTCCTCTATTTATCCCCCTGCCCCAAAAACTCCTTGTTTTATTTTTATTGGGATTTTCTTCAGATGAACCCTAATTAAACGCATCACTAGCGTTGAAATTTGCCGATGCCAATAAACCCATCTGTTTTATTAACTAGCGGCAGTCTCTGGAGTGTTTCTCACCGGCTGAGACATGAGCAGCCCTTTCTGCCGTCTCCAGCGCTGTGTGTCAGCTCCACGAACAATGGGAGGGGACCCAGGAGGTCGCTGGCAGGAAGCGCCGCTTCCCCTGGATAATTAACCGGCTGGGAGACTGAGGAATGAAGATAGCACATGAGACACACACAGTACAAACTGCTGAAACAATAAACAAACAAACCAGCACTTCCTTTTCTTATATTGTTAAGGCTGCTTCCTTAGCTCAGGTTGCCCCAAACCCACCCCTCAAAAAGCAGCCTTTTAGGCTCAGTGTTTCTTAACCTTTTCACTGCCGGTTCTTGCTGAAGGCACAAGCCAACGTTTGCCAAGGTGATGGCCACTGCTTCTCCTTGGTTCTTGCTAGAGAAATAGGAGATCCCCATTTCTGAAAGTGATAATGGGCCTTTTAACAAAAATTGAATGGAGGGGGGACTTAGTATGACCATGAGGCTGCATGGCTGTAACACCCTGGTACCAGGACCTACCCGTGTACGTACCAGCATCCAGACTGGTGGGTGACTCAGTCTAGGCCTTAAAATGTTGTTTTGCAGAGAAACTGGCTTCAGAGCCAAGACCTGGAGGGAACCTGGATCAGGGTTTTGTGGCTCAAACCCAATTCCTGTATCAGCCCTGCAGCCGTCCAAAGTGCTGTTGTTTCCATCTCTGTTAGAGGGGGATCAGCTGTGCCGCTGGTGCTCCCTATCCTCTGTGATGAGCATCTGACCGATCCCCTCCTCTGACTCCAGGGTGGACTTCTGCCCGTGGCCCTCTGCCCTGTCCATACTGCTCTTTATACAGGTTGCCATTTTGTTGGTCTGACCTGTAAACTCCAGAATTACAAGCAACCTTCCCCACCTCCACCCAGGTAATTTTTGCAGGTGTCCCATTGAAGAGCAGCCGGGGATTGTCTTTGGTCTTGTGCATGGATAGTCATGTGTGTATTTCATCCCCTGGAGGCTGGTGCTAGCAGCACTCGGGAGCTGCAGGGTGGATGTGGCCCCGCACTCATCACGTGCTGGTACCGGGTGATGGATCTTGCTCTGCTGTGTCCTCAGCAAAACGCTGCCAGGGGGAGAATTCGGGAGAATTAGGCAGGAGTTGGGAAATCGTTTTCCAGAAGAGATGCTGGTATTTCTCCATCAGCCTGCAGACTGGGAGCAAGGCAGGACCGAGGGTGCCCAGGGAGGGGGACCATGGCCCATCCCTGGACTGTCCCCCCCCTCCCCAGCAGCACCAGCAAAGGCTGTGATGGGGCAGGTCCTGCCTGCTGCTGAGGGCTCCCAGCTGACAGCTTATTTGTTATTACTTTAAATACCCACTGTTTGTGTTAAGCACAGCAAGAAGTCTAGTAAACCGAAATGATGACATTTAAAAAATGAAGTCTCTCAAGTAGATGTTTAATCTTTCTAATAAGGAAGTTATCTGCTAAATACCAAGTTTAACAGTTATGTAATAAGTCCGTATCAAAACACAGATAATGACTGGTGGGCTATGGTTTAGCAATTGGTATTTAATTAACCTATAAAGGCTTTCCTGCTTAATCTAAATTACACTTCTAGCCCACAGAGTGTTTAAGGTGCAGTGCCGGAAGTGTTGTCAGTAAAACGTTGTTTTAAGCCCTGTGGCACCTGGGGCTAGGTGGTGGCTTGAGCACAGTGTGGCTTTGTGCATGGGAGTGCTCCTCATGGACCCTTCAAGCTGTGTTGGGGCCTCCCTTCTCTTCTGCCCTGCCTTTCCCAGCAGAGGAACTGTGGCTGCTGCCACCCTGCCTGCCACCTCCTCCAAAGTCCTCTCTGATGGCTTTGTCCCCTCCCTGGTGCACAGTTACAAAATCTGCTTCACCAAGCCCAGTGCCCATCCCCAAGTGCCAAAACAGGGTCCGGCTTTGTCACATCATGGGGGATCCATCACCGCTTTTTAAAATAAGGAGGTCCCATTTGAAAGAGTAGAAGAAGGTCTTAATCCTGGATTGGGGTTTTGGGGAAGCCAGAGCACAATAGAAGAGTGTTAATCAGTGAAAATGTAAGGCTTTGCCTTGGAGCAGGCAAAGAAGAATGAAGTAAACAGAGTCAAAGTCCCGGGGGCTGTCTGAGCGATCATGTAGACAAGGTGAGGCATACAGTGAAAATCTTCAGTGCTTCCTGTGCCTCGAGGGGAATAAAAGAGGACAAGCACAGGACAACACATGGAGGAATAATGAAAAACAGTTACAGAGACTAGGCAGTGTGATAGGAAACCTGCCATCATTGTGCATTATCATAGAAATGAAAAAGATCCACTGCCTCTGCCACAGACACTGCTGGATGCCCTTCAGCTCCACTCAGAGCTGGAGCTCCAGCAGTGCCACCAGCCATGACCAGCCCCTCACACCACCCTGGCTCAGGTCTTCTGCTGCCATGCAGGAACCGGGTATCTGGAGAAATGGTGGGTGGTGTGGAAGGGACAAGGGATGGCTGATCTGCTGCTCTGTCTTGACCGACATCTGATGTGTGTTTATGGCATGCTTTGCTGGGAGGGGTGGGAGTGGGAGTTGGAGCACAGGTCTCCCTCCTGGGGAGGTCGGCCTCCCTCTAACTGAGAAACACTTCTCTCCGGCAGATTTCCATTCTTAGTGCCTGGTATATTTTGGCACGTTTCAGGGCTCAATGAAGTGTTTTTGAAGCCTTTTCTTTTCTATTGCCAAAATCCCTCTGTGTCACAGTGTGTGTCTCCACAGCATGGAGTCAAGTGGAGACATGATGGATTTGCACATCCAACCTTCAGCGAAAAGGGAAGAAATGTGGAACAAACTCTCCCTGAGCACAAGTCCTTCGATTTCAAGGGGTTTCCAACACCCAGCATCAGTCCCCTGAAATCTGCAGTGTGGGGCTGCGTTCGACCAACAGCTGAAGCCCGAGGTGGAAGAGTGGTGCTGTGAGAACAGCTTTGAAAGGAGTTGGGAAGGAGCACATGTGCCGGTATGTCAAGGAGGTACTGTAAAAAAAAAATAAATTCCTGTTTTCATGTTGTGAATCAACACTTCCACCTAAATCTCCTTGCTAACTGATTCATTACTGCATGTCATGCTAACAGCAGGCTTCTGCTATATGCCTCTTTTCACAGTGTTAAACAAAAAGCCGGGTTTTACAGTTCAAATAAAATATCTTTATTTGTTGTGGAAAAGATAGGATATGCGCTCTTTAGGACTTTACATACAGCATAGATGAATCATGCAGGAGATGATAGAAATTGTTTTTTAGGCAGCAGCAGTCCTCCTTTGCCCTCTTCGTAAATGCTCAGTGATTCTGTACAGTGAAGTTGTTCTGAGAGCCTTAAGGAACAGCACAAGTAGACATGGAAGCCAGCTCCCTGTTCTCAGAAGACCAAAACACAATCCCTGCCTGGCTGCGGCACTGAAAATAACATAACAGCACTTTCATCAGGAGCCCCCAGCTTCTCAAAACCCTCTGCATGCTGTGCTTGAGAGACTCCTAAAAGTAGAGAAACTTTATTTGCAGTCACTGGATTGGAAAGGCAGATGTTTTCCTTCCTTCCTCTCTCTGCTGTCTAGTCCTTGTCAGTTTAGTTAACATCCTGAGTCCATGTGAGACAGCAAATGTAGTCACTCAGGGAACTGCTGGGGTAAGGGGAGCATGCATATTGTGCTGCCAGTTTTTCCAGCCCTTGCACCTCTTACTGCAGAGTGGAAACTGCACCCAACTTTGTACATCGAAGGACATAATGACACAGGCTGGGCCAGTGGGGATCTCAGCTTGCGTGCCAGCTCTGACTGTAAACCTGGTGGGGTGGCTGAACAGGAGGGTAGAATGAAAATTGGAAAATACAGCCAGTAGATGCATGTGGTGACCTTTTCCAGCTGTAGGCAGTGAGACTGTCCTGAGTGCTCCACCTTTGTCTTGTGCTGAATGAAAACCACATAAGTGCTCAGATCTCAGTTCCAAAGAGACCAGATCTCCAGGTAGGCATATTGCAGGGCACTGGATCCTACTAGAAAATACTTGAGAATCCTGTACAGTCCCAGTCACCTTAAAGTTGAAAGTGAATGCCAATTCATGTGTGCATTCCCAGAGTATTTTGGGATGGGCAGAACATCATAACGTACTTTTTGATTTAGGATGTCTGGTCTTTTAATTACATGTCTGAAAAAGGAGAAACTAATTCGTAAGTGGAGAAGCAATATTGCCCTCGGTAGCAATAAGTCTGATGGAGATGTGGTGAACTTAGACAAAATAATCCTGTTTTAACTGATGTGACTTTGTTCAGAAGAGATTCACCTCCTTTTGTGCAACACCTAGCATAAAGAAGACATTATCCATAAAATTGGTTCCAATCTAAATTTTACTAACCATAATGCCTTGCACAGCGCATTTTGTGTTTTGTGGAGTCACGCCAAAAAAAGGACCTGGTTTTTGTAGCCACTATACAGAGGAACCTTCAGGACCAGTATTCAGGTCCTACATTAACAAGTGTTATATGCAGGGTAGTAGTAAGAATTAGTATCACCTCAATGTGCAAATCAGCAGCTAAACAGTGGGGGAAAGAACATGCTGTAGTTGTGCTGGTGGTGAATGGAGTCAGTGGTGCCCCCTTGCCCTTCCTTCTACCTGCACCAGCATGAAAGCTGGGATGTACAAGAGATTTTGAAGCTCTTGGACCTTTGGCCTTCTCTTTCTTCCTCTATGTCTTGCAGTGCTGGGTGGGCAACAGGGGTTGGTGTTTGTAGGCACTGAGTAGCTGCTACAATGGTTGCCCTGACTGTAAGAGATTGGCCCAGAGGAGCCTGAGCTGCCTTCCTATCCTGTTTTCCAGCAATGGTGAGTACCAAGACGAGGATACTTGTGCCAGGCCCAGGGCGTAGGGGAGCTCAGGGCCAGGGTGGTATGCAGGTTGCTGCTCCTGGGAAAAATGGTTGCACCGTGGTGCTCCTGGCCTCACCCTGAGTGGGTTGTCTGCTGCGAAGATCTGAAGCAGTGGTGACACCAGCTTAAGGACCACGTGTCTTCAGAGGAATATATAGACACACGTAGAATTTGCCAGAGCTGGTACACCTGCAGACTGGGATGCAGGAGAGTTGTCAGAGCTGTGTACACTGGAGGATGAGTTCAGCTTCATTCTGCAGTGTGTGTGACCACAGCATGGTGGTGGGCAGCAGAGAGAGGAGACAAAGGCAGGAGATGAATGTTGCATCTTTGTAGCATTCTCCCCCGTGAAGACACAGCTTGATTCAACTAATGGCAGTGATTAGGGATAATGCATTGGTATGGATTCCAGATTTCCTTTATAATTAACCCCAGGGAGCTGATATTTTTTCTACCTACAGTAACCTCTCACATGTGTGGTGAGAATTTCTTGTCTTTTTCTTCAGGTTTGTGGGCTTTTTTTTTTTCCTCTTTCCCCCTCCTAGTTTCAAGACAAAATTTGACTCTCTCCACTCATAGATAAATGGAACACTGCTGATGGAAATAGCTCCCTTGCCACCTCTTATATCTATGAGCTGATAAAAAGGAAGGGTGTTTTGGGATCCTGGCCAAAAGCAGACACTCATGGTCTAGAAAGTTACTGTTAATAGCTGCTCTTCTAAAGGTGGAGGCCAAAGATGGCATGAAAGTGTTAAGTGGCTTGGTGATAGCACTGCTGCAATTAGAAACAATCCAGGGTGTTGATGTTGTTGGTCCTTAAAACACATCTGAGAAGAAAGTTTTTATAGTTCCTGTTTTCCTAATTGGAAGATAGTCAGGACTGCTAAAGCAGAATTTAGGCTTAGATTTGGCAATTTATGCCAATTAATCATTTGCTCAAATTGCTAATTCCTTATCTGAGTGAACATTAATGCACCCAGAGCTGAAATAAGAGCAGTCAGGGCTATGCTCCTCTTTTGCCCTTTGTCTCTGGCCCCGAGCAGTTCACACCAGCCACATCCAGTAAGAAGGATATATTTGTTGTTAGGAGAGGTAGGTGGACAACTGCTCAGTGGCTGTGTCTGTACTTCTCCCAGGATATCCTGGAATAACCTGCAAGTTTATGAATTTCCTGAACTTTAGGTTTGGTACACGTCTTTGTATTTTACAGTCTCAATTTGTGATTTTTTCCTATAATTTGTTATAATTAGCATCTGAATCTGCTTGTCATTTTGGTCTTTGCACTGCCTAGTGGCAATGAGTTCCACAGTTTAACTTGGTGCTGTGTGAAAATGTACTTCTTTTGCTCCTTTTTACCCTGCAGCCTGATTTCTGTGACAACCCCCGCCTTTTGCATTGCAAAGAATAGCAAGCAATATTCCTCACTGAGTTTTTAAAACCATTTCTGGTAATCATTCTTGAAACCTCTCATGATTCTCTTCAATCACATACCTCCTTTTTCAAGCTAAAGAGCCCTACACTGTTTAATCTTTTCTTATACGCCAGCTATATCACTGATGATAATCCCATGCTAAGTGAAAGATCCAGGTATCATCAAGAACTAATAAATTGCCCAAACAGACCAAGAGAAAATTTTGTTTTCCAACCTTGTCCCACAGAAGCCACATTCAAGACAGAAGGAGATGCAACACAAAACGTAACTGAAGTTTCTCTGGAAAATGACTGCCTTAGCACAGTATAATGTATTCCACTTTTTAGGAACCACAGTTTTCACTACCATTCCAACAGCACAGAAATCTGAGCATGTGTCCTAAAATTATTATCCAAATTAAATATTTCTGAGCAGTGGCCTTTTAGTGGCAAGATCTGAAATGAGAATTAGTATTTTTCAAGTGTTTCATATGATACGTGCTCATGAGAACAAACTACACGTGTTATACCTACAAATACCCGTGGCCATGTATTTTTAATTTAACTCAGATACTGATGTCAGTAACCAGAAAGACAACACAGATGCTTTGGGTCTCAGACCCAGATGTTTTGGTCGCTGTGACAACACCTGTGCTGACTCCGTTGGCAGCAGTAGTGGCCCCAACACAACTGCTGTGGCTGCACAGCCCTCAGAGGAGCAAACAAGCCTGGTCCTCCTGCAGCAGGGGCCTGGGCAGCAGCACGAGCGAGATGCAGAGGTTTTTCTCTGTTGTGAAGTTACCTCAGAAGCTCAAGGGAAAGCATGAGCGAAGTTGCTAATGTTTCACTCCCTTTGTTCTCTGAAAAGCAGGAGGAAGAAGGACACAGGTTGTTGTTGCTTACAACGAAGTAGGTGTGGTTTTCTGGGTTTATATTTTTTCTCTATTTACATTAGGATTTGCAACACAGGAAGGGTCAGAGGTGGGGACATCCCAGTTGGGCACCTGTGCCAAAGTATGGGAGCAATGGCAATGGCTCAGCAGTTTTGGCAACCAGCAATGTGGGGAATTCATCCAAGCTTACACTCCTCCTGTGTAACCAAATCTTTGACAGAGTCACTGGAGTGATTTCATCTCAGTGGTTTCATGTTGCACGTGTTCATAAGGATCACTTAGTTCTTTCTTTTAATGACTTTGCATGTATACCTTAAGAAAGGAAGGATGAAGGTGGAGAAACACTTGAAATACACTAGTTAAAACTTATTTTTATTTGTGTGTTAGTAAACATTTTATTTCAGTCTCAATGCATTATATTTGCATGAACACAGGCACTAGGCAGTGCTGTTCATACATATTGTCTAGAGAGAATCAGTGTTTGATGATTCAGTGAGGCATCAGTGCTTTGTTAAAATTCTCCAGGTACAACTTGGGACTTTCCTGTAATCAAATGAGTAGGTAGAGGATACCAGGTTTTGTTTTCAGGATGTTTTTTTCCACAGGCAGGTGGTTATTACTGCTGAGAAGATGGGAGTTATAATGCAAATGGCAAAATCTAGATGATGACTGTATTACCAAGAAGCAGAAAACACAATCAAATGGAAAAGAGAAGTACTAAGACAAGTGTCTCAGCAAGGTCAAACTGCATGCCAAAGGAGCTGTGTGTCCAGTGCGAGGTATCACACCCAACCCAATTAACAAGGCTATTTAAATTTGAAAAATTCTTGGTTCGGTCAAAATTTGACTGAAAGCATTTGACAAAAGGTGGCCATTAAGGATTAGCAACAGATAGCAGAAAGGAATATGTATATATATTTTCCTTGTCAGTAAAGCATTTTCCAGTCATAAGAGTGTCTTGTGCTGCATGCTGATCTCACAGATGGTGCAGTAAATCAGGGCTAACTCTGAAAGTGTCAGTGGAATTATCTTTGTGTAAATGGCATCCGAATTGGTCCCTAGCTGTGAAAGACAGAGATTGCCTTGGGGTGTAAGCCCAGATAGAACTAAAGTTGATTTCTCTCTCTTTTTTTCTTTTTTTTTTTTTTTTTTTTTCCCCAAACCCCCCCTGTTCTTTTTTTTTTTTTTTTTTCCCTCTACTTTTTCACAGCTCTGCTTGGAGGAATGAAGCACAAGCAAGTCAGAGTAAGTAGTAGTTCATATCTTGATGCAATTAATGTTTCCTGAGGTCGTTGGAGCTTAGAGTTTACCTTAGTGCATCACAACATGTGTTCATAAGGTGGCACAGAGACCCCCCCTGTTTGCCTCAGACGAAGCTTT
>NW_015090922.1:31328963-31439704 GCF_001431845.1 Calidris pugnax | reverse complement strand
GCAGTCAAGAGAACTATAGAGGAGCATTTACTTTTTCCCTGACGTGGGGCCCAAGTTAATAAAGAGGAATGAAAAGAATATAAATCTTTCCTGTGGTTGTTCAGTAGAGGGTAGGTATACTGGGAGCTGATTACAATTTAATGCATTGCTATGAAGAAAGGACAATGGTGTGTAGAAAAGATATTTTTGCGCAGAAAGTAAAAGAGCAAAATTTGACATTTTACTGCTTTCTTCAAAGGTCAACAATATTTTACTGTTTTGCTTAACGAAGGCAGTAATCACCCATGTTCTCTATAGCCTTTAGAGTCTCTCCCCTGCTTCTGTTTTTTTTTTTTTTTTTTTTTTTTTTTTTTCCCCTTGGAGTCTGACTCTGTGGCTTTGAGCGTTTTGCATAATTCTTTTGCTTTGGTTTCCTCCCTGCATAGTCAGCTGATAGTTCCAGAGGAGCTCTTGAGTAGAGAACTTTGATTATGGAAATTGCTATGGAAATGCTTGTTTATTACCGTTAATGGAAGTAATATGATACATTAGAAAAATTTAGCTCAGCCGAGGGGTTCGGAAGGAAAAGGGCACCACAGATTTACCGGGAGCTGGTTTTTGAACCACTGGTTATTATTCCATAGGATGAAGAGAACATTCAGCTGTAAGGGAAAGATACCACCCAAGAGTGAAGCAAAGAATACAATCCTGTGACTGCATGGGTAAGACTTCAAAACTCTGTACGAATTCCTTGTGACTTGCATGTGAATTTGATGTCAGACAGTAGTGACCACAAGCCCTTCTTCTTTGATATCTGTTCGGCTTATATTAAATTTGAGGGTGTTCTGTAATATCTCTGTAGATGTATAGGATTTTGAGGTCTGCTCTCCTAAGGAGAGACCATGGGCTTATACAGCCCGTTGCACTCTTTCCCTCTCCCTTATTCCTCTTCCAAAAGACACACCTAACTTTTGGTTAATGATCGTGAGGAGTGGGGTCTGTATTGGTACAGTGACAGGAATATTCATTAAAGCATGTGGGCATGTTACCACAATAATCTTATTTGAGTTAGAGACAAGGGATGCTCACGTACGAAAATCCTACCTGTGTACTTCATAGGGACTGACGTGCTGCCAGAAGGGAGCAAGCTGGCAGCCTCGCAGCAGGGACAGATCAAAGCCAGAGAGTGATATTTTCCTAATGTTTCAAATAAATAATCAAGGGCTAAGTAAAGGAAAACACAGCTTCTGTATTTACACAGTTTCTGGAAATAAAAATGCAGAAGCCGTGAAAGTATCCTTCAGCTTTCTAATAGAGAAGGCTGGGATGTGCCAACAGCAGAAGATTTCTGGCCTTTAGCATGACTCTGGGCATTGAAGGTGGGATTAGTTTTGCCTAAACGTGGCCATTTAAAAGTCAAGTGTCTGGCCTCCTTCCACAATCGGTGGAGGAAAAGGAGGTGATGTATCCAACCTCCCTCTGTCTCTGGGCTGTAGAGGCTGCCTAACCTAGCTAGACCAGATACTGACCTGCAGACAGCTAAAATTAGCAAGATGAATTGCTCTTTTACTGCTTCATATGTTTAACAAATGGCACACTTTCCCCACAGTTGTGTAAAAGGTCTCTTGTCTTACAGGGAAAGAGGAAAGTGAGGCCGAAATGAGCTGACTTCCCCAAAGACAGTTAGCAACAGAGCTCAGATTAAAACACATGTGCATCTGACTCCAGCCTCCCCTTCTCCTCCCTGCTCCTCCTCCCTTTCAGGTTATACTGCCTCCCAAGGATGACAACTAACCAGTCTCAGTGCAGGAAACCATTTCCTCTTGTCCTCATGGGCATGAAGGAGGGTCAAAAAATACAGCTGAGTGGACAAACACAGCCAGCTCCATCAGTCAGGTGCTGAGATTTGGGGTTGCCTGTAGGACATCCAGGGCTCCTGATCAAACTCTGCTAATTTCAGTTTCCTGAAGTTGGGTGGCGAGTTTCAGAGAATTGTGTTTGTGAAGAAATAAGCAGTGATTTACCTGCCTCGCCTGACAACAGCATTGCATTGTTGCTGTTGCTCTCTTTGAGGAGCATATGGAAGCTGAATGCTCCCTGGCCAGTATCCAGACATCCAAAAGTTAAATTGATGGGAATTGCCATGAGGGTTTGAGCTAATGGGAGACATAAAGAATGAAGCCTGTTCTATTTTTGCTTGTTTCTTTTCTTGTGAGAGTTTACTTCACAGAACAAACCTAGATACGACTGCATGCAGCATATTTCTTCTGCGTCTGCCCCCTGGGGATGACTTACGCCAAGTTGTGATCTGTTTTGCTGTTCCAGCCCATTGGGCTCATCAGTTTATTCAACTGACTTTTTAAATGACCCTATTTTTCCTGACTTCAGAAAAAGTGGCAAGAATCTAATTGCACTTCTGGGCATGAGGTGTAATGTCAAGGCGGCAAGATGAAGGGAGGGGAGAACTCCACTTCTCAGAAGGGGAAGAGCTTGCTGGGCAAACCTATTGGGGTGGCTTGGGTGGTTTGCACATCAGTCATCAGTATACACGGTACGCTTTGAGCCACAGAGCTGGTGTCTGCACAATCCAGTACAGGATGCTTAGTGGTTTCTTATCCGCAGGGACAGATGTTCCAGAGAAGCTTAGATATGCACCTGTAGTTAGATTAAACGTTTGAGGGCCTATCTTCTTCTAGCCATTAGAGCTTGGGGTCCCTCTTCACAGACTGCTGTATATGCACTCTCTGGACCAAACTGTAGATTAATAGCTCCACAGATGGAGAAATATTTTTTTTTTCCTAAATCACGGTTCTGCTTCATTTTTATGTTGCTTGCTAGATTAAGTTTTAGAGCTCTCTGAGGTTTGGGGTTTTTTTTTTATATGCAAAGTGAGACTAGAATTTTTTACTGTTATATAGTTTTGAAAGTTTTTTTTTTTTCTTTTTGCCGTAAGCAAAACTCAGGAAATCAAAGGTGATTCATCTCTAAGCAGGAAGTGATTTAAACCAAACAATGCTTTTTGATTTATGATAATGAAAAAGATTGCAGAGTGATGATGGGTCAGATGAAAACTCACAGTGCAGCGATTTTTATGGTAAGTATCATTATATTCATGCACTCAACTAATTCTTCACTATCAGTTTTATTTGTGGATTTTATTTATTGTAAAAGTTTTTATTTAGGGAATTTATTGGCAGGCAGTGATTGACAGCCTTGGAAAAAGAAGTCTGCAATTCAGAGAATGGATATAAAATCTCCTCATGCAGCCTGCCAGTATGCCTCAGCTCATCAGAACCACAACAAAAGAGTAAAAGAACATGAGAGCATCTTTCTGTGGTCAGATTAAAAGTCTGGCCTGGTATTTTTTTAATCAACTCCGTTTTGATTTTTAAACTAAATAATGTATTTTATTTCTCTTGTGGATTTATAACTGCTGGAAGTACTTCTCTGTCATGCTTTTCATCTGTTTATTTTATTTTTTCCTGCACCATAAATTTAGACAGTTTTTTGCTTATTTAAGCTTCGCTTTCATGAATCTGCTTGACTCTAGGAGCCAGAGTTTTAAGAAATGGGTCAAGTACGGTGAGACTGGAGATGAAGCCATAAGAACTTACAGCACCAGGATTTTTTTGTTGTTGTAGTTATTTTGTTTTCAGAAAACTCACTCAGGAAACATCTAAACCATGCTGCACTTAACATAGGCTGCTCCAGAGACTCACAGCTGGATTTTATGTTTAGGACAGAGAATCAGCAAAAAGTAGGTCTGGAAAGGGCCTGGTAAAATCATCTGTCTCATCCCCCTTTCTGAGGCAAGATTCTTGAGTTATCGTGCTCTTCCTCAGTCCTTTCTCCTCTACAGTAAACAACCACCATCGTCCTCTTGCCTCTCGCAGACCTTCATTTCTAGACCTCTGACCATTCACCCTACCCTTCTTTCAACCCCCTTGGCTCGGGAGTTGTGAGACTGTGTCTCTACATCTCTCACCATGTCTCTACTGAGGCAGGGTGCCCGCTGTTTCTTCAGAGAGGACATCATGCCTGGATCAGTGCTGCAAGGAGGAGATGGACTGTTTCTCACTTTTTACTAACACAGCCTCTCTGCTTTTCCCACAGTGACATCACTTTTGCTGACAGCAGCACTGTATCGTGTGCCCAAGCCATGTCCCAGAGCTGTTTTACCTCTGTGCCCAGCCCTCCGTGCAGAGCTGCTGCCCTGCCAGCCGCCCCCCCCACCTACTCCTACCAAAGGGCAGCATTTCGCACTCACCTCTCCTGAATTATGTCTTTGGGTGGATCAAGGCTCCACGCCTGGGTACATGGCTATCTCACACCTCAACTGAGGGACCTTTGGGCTTCAGCTTGACCCCTTGGGGACAATGCAGCAGAGCAGAGATTTGTCTGACCACAACCACTATATTAGAAAAAGCACTTGAAAAATACTGGAGGCCCTGACCTCTCTCTATACCTTATCTCTTTTGCACCTGGGCACTGCTATAGGATAAAGCTTCTTGATTCTCTTCCAGAAATCATGCTTCCAAGTAATGGCCAGTGACTCGCTTTTCCTAAAACTGCCTGTACTCTGGACTTGTGTCTCTTTAGCCATGCATTCAGCCGTTACAGCTTCCATTTAAGTCAAGCTTGCTCCACCTTTTCATGCGGACTCAGTTAATAATTAAGAGCACCATACTTGATGTCTCTGGACTGCTGTTCTGCCACCTTTTAGGGATAATCCCCTAAGCTGCTCAGGCATTTCTTTTTCTGGGCCAGCCTGTCTGGAGCGCACTATGGTCACGTTTCTCAAGCATCCTGGACATGTATCCAATATATCATAAGAGGTGGAGTTCATTGATGGGTACCAACATATTTCACTCTACACAATAACTTCAATATGCTTGTCAATTTTTCACTTCATGCACAGTAGCTTTAAAAATGCCTTGAAACAGCATTTAGATGATCTTAATGATGGTGTTGGCAATATGAACCCATACTTTCTTCTTTCCTGCAGTGGTCAGATCTTCCCAGCCCACTGATGTCTGACGCCCTTTGCAGCATCAAGGCAAAAGATTTAAAAAGATTTATCCACAACTCCTTTAAATAACCAAACAACAAAACTCAGATCCTGTAAGAAACAGGGCAACTTTGCCATCTGTTTCCATTTTCCAAAAAATACCATTAAAGAGAGATGAGCTGGTTCTAGCAATCAGTGTTTTTTACCTCTGTCTAGCGTTTCATGAATAACTGCTCCATGCTGGTCTTGCACTGCAGAGCGTATGCTGTACTCAGTACTCTGTACTACTGTATAATCTAGATCTCTCTGGGCAGCCGATGAGTCACTTTGGTAGTACTTCTCCACGCTGTTGCAGCTCTCAGTTGTCACCAGAGCTTCTGGGTTATATTATATTTGGCATTTCTGACAAATCTGAAAGAATTAAGTGTGGACCTGTTAATACTGTCCATTGCTAGGACATCACCAAACTGACATGATGTCATTTCTATACAAGCAGAGAGCCTGCAACCTAATGTCAAGGATTAAAGGAAATTCTGGAAAATTTGTGTATTAGTACTGTCTAGCCATCTTCTTGTTAATCCTTCCAGCCTTCTCTCCTCAGCCCCTTCTTGTTCCTTCTCCAAAGGGGGCAGGACATAGATGAGGAAGATCTGACAGATTGAAATGGCTTTCTTCAAGGCACCTGATAAACTTTATTCAGTTAACGAGATAAACCTGCCCTTCATGAAAGTAGCATTAATGAGATCCATCGGTGGTGGAAGTGCTGCTTTTTATGATTTTTTTTGTTTGTTTTGTTTATTGCCTGGAGGAGGATAGACCTGGCACATGGGTAACAGGCCAAAACAGGATGTTAGGCTGATAGTGTTCAATGTTTAATGGATGGTGAAGGAGATATTTGGGTTTAGACAAGACTGCCTGAAGTATGCAGATTACAAGTTTCATGATTTTTTGCAAAGATTGAGACTGAGCTGGATGAGACAGCAGCTGTATTACCTTGAACTAAAACCATCTCATTGACAGTTGAACTCTGAAGGCCTGTCAATTGCTCAGGCTTGTCAAATTATGCCATGTTGTTTTTATTAGCTTGATATCAGGAGAGCTATTTCAACCATTAGAAAAGGTGGTTAAAACGACATCAAATGATTTGTATGTAACATAACATTGCTGTTGGGTTGCCAATTTCTGATGCTGCTTCCAGTGCCTTGCTTCCCGCTGAGTAGTAGCTTTTAATTTAAAATAAAAGCCATTAGCAGTGCTATGTGCTAATGTGCTCAGAAACTGGCCTTACTCATATTTTGTTTGGTTGCCAGTAGCTTTAATCAGAGTTACCTTTTCTGAGTCATCAGTGTGACTAATACCCTTGTGAGGCCACCTAGAATAGACTTCCTCTGAAATAATTTGTCCTCTTCCCGCCGAGATGCCTCTGATCCATAAAGACAACTTTGGCAAATCCCTTTGGTCTTCCATTGTATCACAGTCTACATCACATAAATAAGACAGGTAAGTAAAAATATTGGTATGTTTCCTTGGGGACATCATTAAGTGCTCTGCTGAAAGGAGTAGTGTTTGTCATTTCTAATGAAAAATAAAATAAGTAAAGTGACTTGCCCAAGCTCCCATTCTGAAGCACTGACAGAGTTAGGATTAGGATCAATCACTTGAATCCCAATACCAAGATTTATTCACTAAAAATAAATAATCCCGACTTCTCTAAACCCATCACATTGGATTTTCAGATTCAGTCTAATTAGGAATATTGACATATCATTCTAAATACTCCACCCTATTTACACGTCCCCTGCTCCCCCTCAATTAACATATTTCCCGGTGCATGGACCATGTGTATTTGTCAAAAAACTTTTAATTCAACGGAATTGCAGTGGAATTGCAATCTGTGCTCACAGAAGAGGCAAGCAGAAGAGGTGTATTACCAGAGACTGACCTTTCCTTCAGAGTCAAGAGGAAGATTGTTCAGAGTCAGTCACAATCCTTTCTGTCCTTGGTGCAGAGTGCGGTAGAAGCCTTTCCCTGCAGGTGGGTTATTTGGAGGTTAAGGATGTTTAGGCTACATTATTTTTGATGGGGTTCAGTTTCTCTGGAAGATGCATTTTACATGCTAAACCCGTGTCACTCCAGTAGATCTTGTTATGGATAGTCACGGCATTTGTACTGTGAGTGGTTTAAGAATTTCTGATAGGGAAACCTGGGGATTTTATTTTTAACCTTTTTATTGATAACGGTGAGAAGTTATCAGTGAGTGATACAGCCTCACATGTCTAGCTAGCTGCCATGATACAAAAGTTACTCACACCCATATGTGCAGCCGCAGGTTACTTGAGTCTTAGAAGACCCATTCTTGAGTGCATAAAAGCCTAGTTTCACAAGTATTTATTTTAGTAGGAGTATTATGTCAAGCATCTCTCTCCCCCACCTTTGTGCTCTCGCCAGCCAGTGGAACCCAGGGGCCACTCAGGCTAAAAATCACTTTGCTTGTGTACTGCTGTTAATCTGGCATGCAATGAAAATCATTTTTGTTGGATTGACAAATAGCCTCACAAAGCCAGCTGGGCAAGCAACACTAACCCGTGAGGTTCAGGAGAGGAAGGACCAGGAGGAAGCATGAGGGGTGGCAGACAGGGACGGTCACGGGGGAAAGGACTTCCACGCTTATGAGAACGGTTGAAGATTCCCCATTCTGGCACCTCGAGAACATACATTGGAGCAGCTGCCTCCTGTTTTGCTTCAATATTTAAGTGGCGCAGTCATTGGAGACCATGGGTGGCATTAGTCACTAGCAGACAGCGTAGTCTGAGAGACTGCCATGGCCCGTGAGCTGTGTAAACTAACACAGCATGTGTCAGCGGTTTGGGGTTTTGTTTGTTTTGCTTTTTTTTAAATAATTTAAATACTTATTAAAGAATAGTTTAATATTGACTGATATATATGCAGATACAAGTGTGTGTGTGTGTATATATGCCACATAGAAAAGCGGTACGTCTTCTGCCTGCAACAATACTTAACAGTTCAACAGAAAACTGCAGACATGTTTGTATCTAATTAAATGCTTCTAAACTAGGATTACCTATTTTTTTCCCCCTCTATTTAATGAGATTCCTCTAGCAAGATCTGGGAAATAGTGTGTTTTCTTTTTTCTTTGTATTTTAAGTAACCTTTATGTTTCCATATGGCTTGCATGACTCAGGCTTTATCATTTATAGATCACAAAGTCACAATTAAAGTCCTAGATAAGACTAATGAGTTGAGCATGGCAGACAGAAGCACTTTTTTTTTTCTAAATGAAATGCTAACTACGTTTTAAATCTGCAAAGAAGGCATAAATTCATAGTACAATATTGGTTACAAAGAGTTAATTAGTCTAATGAGTCAATTCTGAAAAATTCTGTGATGCCTAACAAATGAAGGTTGCATGGCTTCATGTGATCATGTCCTTCTCCACACTCTGCTCCACCATATCATGAAAACTGTGTTATTCTTGATAATGATGGTAAATGAATTTTTTAAGGACTCATTCTTTAAAGCAGAAGGTTTTTTGACTGTGTATTGCCCTGAATGCTTATATACTGTTTCTGCAGTTGTTATTCAGCAATTTTGTATTTTCCACTCTTGGTGGGAAAAGTTAACCCAACTCTGATTTATTATTATTTGTAATAAAAATTTGCTGTTCTCCAGCAAATGAATCTGTTTTAATGATACTAATCTAAGACTTTTTCACTTTTATGTCAAAAAGCTTTTCACCTTTATGTTAAACTCTCATTACCTGAGATCGTGTAATCCTCGCCAGGTGTTTACACTTCAGTGCAGAATGAAAGAAGGGGAAAGGGGGCACTGGGGCTGAAGGGTGAAATACACTCCAGATAACCTGCTGTACCTTTAGTGCATTTGCTTGAATCAAGACGTTTGGAGGTTGTCAAATGTATGTTCTCTTGCATTTATTAACTGTAGCCTTATTTATCTTAGCAGCAGCTCTCAGAGTCTACACCATTCCTTACTAAGTGGATTAATAGGTCTATTTATTTATTTATTATTTTTATTTCAATGAGTACAGACAGAAGGAAAATTCCCACAAAAGCTGCTGGAAATTCCTGTAGTGGAGAAGGTCCCGTGGTGCACAAGTCTTTGAATTCCCTCATGCACTGGGCTTTGGCTCCCCGGGACTACCAAAACCACCAATTTAATTAAGAAAAGGGAAGGGGGACTACAGAAGGGAAAAAACTTAAGGAAAATGCACATGTGCAACGCTCTTTACTACCCGTTGGACAGCAGAGCTCTGCTCCTTACGTGTGTGTAGGTCCTCCTCTGAGGTCTCCTGAATGCTCTGGATGATCCACGTGAGATGATAGAATCAAGAGCTGCTGAAATTTGAGTGCAAGTTTCAAGTTCTCCTTCCTTCAGGTAAGCATGTATTTATTCAGGTTGCTTTAAATTACTTTTCATTGATCCATATATTTCATACTCAGGATGTTTCATACTCAGGCTAAAATAGAAAAAGGCCACGTACGGTAATTAAAAATATATTCTCATGAAAACTGAAGGGAAATTTAAGCTTTAATTAAGTCAGAAAAAAAAATTGAAAAGCATCATTTTCTTATTCAACATCTTTTCCTTGAATGTATTTTGCTTTAGGCACACACACTCAAGGATACAGTAGTGCATTTGTTTGCTTTTCAAAACTATTATTAAATATGTTACATTTTCTTTATCCCTGTGTGCAATCAGCAGAGCTTTAACTTTATTCATCTTTGCAAAGTCTTCATTACTGGTAAAGATATGTGAGCCTGGAGGAATTGTGGTAAGAAATTTTAAAATTGCTGTGGTCCAAAGAGTGTGTACACAGGTCAAGATAGGTCAGTATAAGGATTTTAGCAGAAGGATGACTATAATACACATGTTTAAAAGCAAGTCCTGAGGTATTGAATGTGCTCTATTATTTCTTTACATAACTACATATGACCTGTCTCCTAGAAGGGGATGACCTAAGATTTTGAAGGGCCTTAGACAAGCATTCTGGAGTATTTTTTAAACAAAATAGTTAAAATTTGATAGTCTCCACTAACTCCTAAGCCTCTGTCTGAGACTGTGTCTCCTACCTCTAACAGCCTCCAAACACGCAGCTCATTTCTGCAAAACCCAGTCCCAGACCTCATTCACCCTGTTCCTCATCTGCCCTGTTTCACCAGCAGGATGCTAATGCCTGTGCCCACATGTTTTCTTTTAAGAATTCCTATTCATTTGCTTTTTCATCTCCTCAATTTCCATTGGAAAATAGTAAAACTCACTTCAGTTATGAAGGAGATATTTGCCATAATTTGTGATGGAGGAATTTCTGGAAGCATCACTTCTTCCTTGCCATCCTTGACCCAGGGACAGCTGACTCCTTTTCCTTATCTAGGAATTGACTGAAGAGAACCTGTTGCTTTTTCAGCCGTCAAGTGCATCTGACAATATTTGTCCTTGTATTCATGTGCGTGCTGCAGAAGGCTGCAGAATCAGATGCTTTATCCTTTTGTTTTCCTGATCTCAGATCCCCAGGAGGTTAAAGAGAATTAAATAAAACGTAGAAAATCTTTAGCATCAGAGGTTTCAATATTCTTAAGAGGTTTAATATATCGTAATTGTTCAAGACTTTGCTGCTTCCTTGTGGGTCTGTTTCTCCCTCACTATGATTAAGTTCATGGTGAATTCTCGATAAATATGACATTTAATGCAATCCTATTCTTGCTGCTATGGAGACACGCCTTGTAGAGTGTGTCTACTTCACTTTGGTCTACCAGAGCATGATAAGTTCAGCACGCTTCTGCCAGATCTTCCTAGCTCCCTGTCTTTGTTGTTAATAGCTTAACATGCATGTAAGAATAATACTTGGCAACTTAACACAACATTTGTCTTCATTAAAGCGCTTCACAGACCTCAGTTAATGAAGCCCTGTCAATGTGGTTTTAGGTGGGGAAGGCCTTTTACAACACAGGAAAAATGGTGAAATTGAGGGACAGAGACACTAAGCTTAGATCTTCCAAGGTGCTCAGGTGCCTAGGAACTGAGTTTTGTGTTACGGTCTCTCCAGTAGCAAAGCCATTTAAAAAATTTCCTGTCCCCACCCCTCCAGCTCTGCCTGCAGTTTGTCCTTCCCCTCAGCCACACCAGTTCTCTTTCTGGTGGGGCCTTCTGGAAAGCAGATCAGCAGCAGCGTGTTGGTCAGAGTATGTCTTGTCCCTGTCTCCTTATCCAACCCTTAATGAGGGCTGATATCAATGGGAGTTAGCAAAACCAAATCAGGACTTCAGATTTTGCTCCTTGCTGTACATGCAAGGAGGGAGACAACCTTTCACCCCGCCTAAGGTGAAGAAATGCTTTGTAAGGGTAAAACAATAGAAAGAGCCCTTTCCAAATTTATCTGTGGGTTTTTTTGTTTGCCTTTTTCTTTTTATTGATTTTTTTCTTTTTTTAAGTCTGTGTTTGTTCAATGACAACATTAAGCTATGACTTCACAAACAGGGGACGGGAAGGAATAGGAATTGGTGCCTGAGATGAGCAGGAGGGCAAGAACTTTATTGACCAGCTTTGATAATATTCATATTTTGGAATAATTTCTGTGGAGATTAATGGGAATTTAGTACAGAACTAGGCTCTCAACCTAGGCAATGTGCATGTGGGTCTGTTCATATTAGGTCAGCACGAATGCTAGAATTCCTTTGTTCTCTGGCTGGTCACAGCTCTCTGCTTAAGAACTTAGCAGGCTGAGATATGGGGTCCTGCACTTGATTTGCTGCTTAAGGTTGGAAACCTTGATATTTTTAATTATTGTATGTAACCTTTCTATGTTTTAGCCAGTTCCCCCAGGAAAGCAAGAGCAAACTCCCATGGAGCTGGCATGTCACACTGTCTACACCATAGGGTTCATGGGTGGAAACAGCTTTATGCACTGCTTCTTGTAGTTTTTATTTCTGTCCTCTCCATATAGGTTTTAATAAAGGACATGTTAATGAGGACCTAATGGCATTTGTTATCCAGACAGTGTATCATGGCCAGTTAGCCTGATGGATTGGTAGAAACATGTCTCAGCTCCATATCATTATTCAGTCCTTAATTAGGGAAATTTTCCTTAGTGAGGGCTGAACTGTGACATGATGCAAGGCTTTCAGATTTACCTCATGTTGCTCATAAGGAGCAAGTGCCTCTTGTGCACACTCCAGAGGAGACAGTCTTCCCCCAAGTGCCGTGAAGGGCTTTGCTGGAATTTCTCATCAAGCAGACTTGAGTGCACAAGGGCTATGACTGCATGCAGAAGACCTAGGCAGATGTAGCTGCACTAGACCTTTGCTTTTAAGACGTGCTAGAGGTACTTTGTTTCTCCAAGTATGGAAATCAGGACATGCCTGTATTGCTGGTTAAGCTGTAGTACATACCCAGGGCTTACCTCTAGATGGGTTCATCTGCTTTATATCCCTAGTCCTATTAATTGGGGCTTCTTTATTTTTACTGGACCAGAAAACCTCTATTTGCAGAGTCAGAGACTTGCTAAACTGCTGCAAGAGCCGAGCTCCCTCTTTTAATGGGGTCTAAACAAGATGCTTGTCCTTGCAGAAGAACTCTGTGGACATCTCTGGCCAAAATAAAACCCTGTTGGCACGGACAGTTACTGCATCAAGAAAAACCTCAAAGAATATTTCTTCCTGCAAGCAGGTGATGCAAAAGAACTGTAAGAGCAAACTGATAGCAACCACTCAGTGCCTTTTGTCGGGTGAAAGAAAAAATGTGCTTTGATCCTTTGGGAGATACATTTGGATGTAGCTAGTCATGGAATATTTAAAAAAGCCTTGGGGGGAACTTCTGGTGAGAGAGTTTAGTTTGCAGCCACTACCTGTGGTAGCTGCAAACTGTCATGTTTATTTTTCCCTCTCCTGGGGAGAAAAAACTAGTGCCTGTTTTCAGTGACGATGGGGGCTTGCCCTGTAACACAACTTTCGCTACGACTGTTGTGTGATATTTGTGGGGAGGAAAAACTGAGCAAATCAGATTTGTTTACAACAAATAAGACTTGTTCCTCAGAGGCTGTTGTGATGCAGCTTCCCCAGTTCAAAATGATGCTAATTGGCTCTCACCTTGTTACCAAAGGGAGGCTGTGTGATTTCAGATATGTCACCTGCTGGAAACGACTAGAAGACAGAAAATGTATTCAATTCCTCAGGGAGCGTTTTTTATCCTTTTAAATGAGTTTTTGTGTGAAGAGGTATTTGATAGAATATCCCCGGTGTAAGATAAATAGTTTCCCTGAGTTCAGGACTAATTATCCTCAGGGACACAACAGACTGAACAGCTAGATGAGCCAGAAATAAAATGGTATCTTGTGGCTATAGTGGGAAGTAGGCAGTTACACTCCTACCATACACGATTAGATGGCTATCGAGCTTGTTATTGTCAGAGAGGAAATGACCGGCTTTCTCATACAGAGCCTCCACGAATAACAAAGCACATGTGGGCTGCAGCAGCATGCACTCTGTTGTGCATAGGCAGATGTACATCACCGGCAGCCTTTGCTGGTTGTACGTATTTCAGACCAAATGGGGTCTTTACACAGTCAAAAAAGAGAACTTTTTGTGCATGTGGTGTTACACATGCTTTTCATGTTTATGTAACACACGTATTTAAAATCTCTTACTGAAGGATGAGAGAGTGTGCTTTTGTTGTTCCTTACAAATCCAGGAATAAGATGAGGTTTTGTCATGTTTGTCCACTGCTCGAGATATTTTTCTGTTTTCTTTTTCTCTTCAGTTTTTCCTCAGATATTTTTCATTGACACTTAGTTTGACACTTGAGGTTCCAGGTTGTGACTGGCAGCAGAAGGGTAAATGCATGTTGAAATTCTTGTGGCGTGAACAAAACTGACCAGAAATCTCATAAGAATTTCAGGGAAAAATTAAATTTTGCAGCTTAGGGTTAAGGTGTTTTGTTGTTGGCTTTTTTTCCTCTCCTCCTCAGCCAAAACTCCCATTAAAGCCAGCTGTAGCTTTGCCTGAATAAGGACCGCAAAGATCTAGCCAAATTTTGCAGAATAAAAAATTCATCTGCTCCTTAAACTCTGGATGAGCATCTGAACTCTGTGCCACATTCCTAAATTAGATCATTCCCAGCTTGAGCCCCACTCCAGGAGAAACCCCGCCAGGCCACGCTGCTAGGCTGTGCTGGGGGAGGCTCCCATGGGGCAAAGGCTCCGGGTCGGGGTCTGTCGGTGGGACGAAGCAGGATGGATGGATGCATGGGGAGCACCAGGACCTCCCAGCAGCTGGGGAGGGGGCAGCAGGGAGGGTGGGTGGTGACGGTGAGGGGCAGAGGTCTAAGGCACACAGTTCACCGTTCACTGCATTTGTCACCTTGCCCACTAGTGCTGTGGTGTGCAGATGAGGGGTGGGAAAAGCCCAGAGCATCGCAGCGCCAGCCCCAGAGGGGAGGGATGGGCACAATCTCTTGGCTGGGTGAGGGCACGTCTCGCTGGGGCTGCTGTTTATATCTGGGGGAGATGGAGTGTGGTGGCACACACAGCCTCTCCGCTACTGACGGAGGGATTGGAGCACCTCCCTTAGGAGGAAAGGCTCAAGGAGCTAGGACTCTATAGCCTGGACTAGTGACGACTGAGGGGAGACCTTATTTATGTTTATAAGTATCTAAAGGGTGAGTTGAAGGATGTTGGAGCAGGACTCTTTTCAGTGGTTTCCAGCGATAGGACAAGGGGCAACGGGCTCAAGCTGGAACATAGAAAGTTCCATTCAAATATGAGAAAAAACTTCTTTAGGATGAGGGTGACAGAGCCCTGGAACAGGCTGCCCAGGGAGGTCATGGAGTCCCCTTCTCTGGAGGGCTTCAAGCCCCGCCTGGATGCAGTCCTGAGTGATGTGCTCTGGGCAACCCTGCTTTGGCAGGGGATTGGACTAGATGGTCTCTAGAGGTCCCTTCCAACTCTGACGATTCCGTGATTCCATAACCCTAACTGTTGGAAGGGTAAATTCACTCAGCTCTTTTAGATGCTGCTTGGAGACTGCCATTTCTAAGGAGACCTCATTCATATTGCTCTGCTAGACCCAGGACCCATGCGAGAGCGTAGTGCTGCAGGAGCAAACACCAGCCCCAGTGGTCCTCCACCCCGCCTCCCCCGCAGGGCAGGGCAAAGGCATCAGCAAACAGTTCCTCCAAAGGTCTCCTTGGAAGCGTTTCTTGCTGAAGCTGCCAAATAGAGAGACATAAAAAGGAGAAAAGCCCCAGCTCTAGCCAGTGGATTCATGCTTAGCACAGTATTTCAATGAACTAGCTTGAATCTGAGTGCTCAGAGTGCCTTTGAGCGCAAGGTGTGCCCAGGGAAGTGTGAAAACAGGGCTTGTCTGGCAGAAGGAGTAACCCTTCTGGCACCATACCTTCCTCCAGGCCCTGCAGGCGATGCCGCTGGCAGGACTTGGAGAGCTGCCTCCCAGCATCCCAAGGACTCCTAAATTTTAAACGAGCATTGTGAATGCAAAGGCGACGTTGGTAAATTACGATTCCCTAACCGGGGTGCTTGCGACTTGTGCATTCACATATTGCAGTCACAAAGCTATGAATTTTCTGATTTTTTTCACGGTCTGATAAGATTAAAAAAACACAGTTATATTCGATCCTGCTGACTGAGTTGCAGAAGTAATTTCTCGTTCAATTGAAATCTAAAACTTTGGAGATTTCATGTCCACTGGGATGGAAGGTAATTTATCAATTCCCATTAACTTCGGCCACCAATCAAGGAAGTTTTTCTTTTCATTTTAGCAAAAAGGATAATATATACCACCTACATTTTATACACTGACAGGAATTTTAGAAAGCAAACAGCTAAAGCTGGGCTCTCTGCCTGTTTAGAAAAAAAAACCCTTTTTCTAAGAAAAACAGAACTTTGTATTTGGTCTGCAGCTTTTATGAGGAGCAGGATTCAAAAGTCAAAACCTGTGTTTTTGGACTTTCCCACTTTAAGTTACTTTGAACAGCTTTGTGGGAGCTTGTGGCCTTTCAAGCCTCTTATTTTTGTACGTGCACATCTGCATTTCTTTTGGGAGCTGTTCTTGTAATACACAAACATTTACTAATGATCTTACGACTGCAGATTACATTTTTTCCAAGGCCTGCAGGCAGAGAAGGAGAGGTTGCCAATCCCTTACAAAAACAAGAACAGTGACATGAACTGTGTTCGTTTCTTGTAAGGATAAATAAAACACAAGAAATGCAAAGAAGCAGCATTTCGAGGGTTGTTTTAATTCCCTGAAATACCTACGTTAGAACATTTGGAAGAAGGAGAGACTTGCCATTAGTCAACTGTATTGATTTCTGCCACTAAGGAAAGTGGGAGAAAAAATATTTACTGTGCTAAACCGCTGGAGCTTTCAACCAGTTCATATTGAAAATTGTCTCCTGTGGTCTCCCCTCCCTGGCTTTCCCCCTGGAGAAGGAAAGACTGGAAAGAAGCACCAGGGCAGAGCAGTGAGAGGGAGCTCCTCCGTGCCTGCCAGCCCCCTCAAGGGAAACACGAGCTTGGGGAGAGCAACTGCTTTCTCCTCGCTCTTAGCAATGGGTCACAAAACAATTCTCATGGTTGCGACAAATCAATCACACTGCGATTAAAAAGTGATTGTCGCTTTTCCATCGGGTCCCTCTACATGGCCTTCTCAGGTGCTTCGAGTTCTTGGAAGCACAGTTGTTAAAATGGCCAAAAAATTAGCTGTAGTTGTTTTCTTTCAAGCTGCTTGATGCTTAGGCTGAGTTTCATTGGGAATAATGTGGGTTTATGTTTGGGAAAACTGGAATATGTGTCTTTCTTAGTTTTTACATTATTTTTGACAAGTTTTTTCTGTTTAATTTACAAATATTACATGTTAAACTTTTGCTGTTTGCTTTCTTAACAAAAGACAAGCAAAATCAAGCTCAGTCATTTCACTGAACTCTTAAACATGAAGGTTGATAGATGGATAGATGTATTTTATAGTGTGGCTGTACTCAGAAAAGTGGCTGGGTAACGACGGTGTCTTCTTCCTCAGCATGACTGCTACTTGTGTGCATTCTGTCAGATCTTCGACTTTATGACAGAAATAAGTCTTGACTGCTTTTTACTCTTCTTAGCCCTGC
This sequence comes from Calidris pugnax, assembly GCF_001431845.1. Taxonomy (NCBI): domain Eukaryota; kingdom Metazoa; phylum Chordata; class Aves; order Charadriiformes; family Scolopacidae; genus Calidris; species Calidris pugnax. The sequence continues at coordinate 31,422,564 of NW_015090922.1, read as the reverse complement.
GGAGACTACATAGCTAAGTATCAAATACAGCTAAGACCTGAATTTTTCAGTAGTGAGCATTGAAGCCTCAGCAGCTGAGACTTCAGCAGGCTATTGATTGCTCCTCACAACAAGGGAGTAGTAATTTCCAATCAATTCAGTCTATACAAGCCCAATGAAAACAGGTGACGTGGACAAAGGCCTAATTTATCTGATAGATTGTAGTCTTATTTTTCATGATATTTGAAATGGAAAGGACAAAGTTTCATTGTCAAAGTCCAGGTAGAACTTGAAGGACCAGGAATTAGAGGTTTTTGCCTTATAAACTTAGAGCATTTGAGACTGAAAAACTGTAAACATAGAACATCACAGTGTTATTTTGTAAGTGCTTTTCAGGACAGAAGGTGCAATGTAAGCACGTTGCCAAATAGGGGGGAACACCTGATGAAACAAAAAGGATCTTTAACAGTCATATCTAGTAGGAAACCAATTTTTGCTGGGAGGAAAGAAAGGCGATTATTAAAGATTAGTAGGGATGTGGGTCAGCTAAATGCTGACAAATATGAAGGATCCCCAAAGTTCCTAAATGTTACACTAGCAAAGTTGAAAGAAGAATAAAAGAGCAAATTCTTAATCTTTTTTTTTTTTCTTTTCAGAATTTACTGATATATTTAAAGATGTATATTTTCTCAGGAAAACTAGATTCTTGTGGATAGATTCAAACACAAATAATTCCAGCATCCACATTTTTCTTTGCTGAAAGAAAAGCTCACTTCACTCCATAAGTGTCCTTAATTTCAGGTTAAAAAGAAAAAAAACACCCACAACACCATACTTCTCAAAAGAAATGAACCCCAAATAAACCCAAACAGACTGCCCATGTCCCTGACTTTTAAGTTTTAATACAAGTCTAGGTCTGAGAAATCAAAATGAAACAGCAATTAAATGGAAGGTTGAACGTGAAAGATTAAACTTAGATTTACCCTTCCAGGGCTATACTTTAAGACAATATTTCTTTTAATCATTATAAAATTATTTTGTAACCAATAGTTCTTTTCATACAAATTGGATTTCACAGTGAAACTAAATAGATGCTATATTATATATAACAATTCCTAGACTTGATTCTTATGGTTTTGGCTATAAGAGTTCAATGCTGAATCATTAGTGTTTGAAACTGCAGTACATGGTAAGTTGCCCTAATAGATTTTCTGTGATGTTCCTGAAATTAGCCCATGAATTTGTAAACTCCTTTCAAATAGCTGAAAATAACTGCTGTGACTGTAGAAATCTGAGGCAGAGATCGAAAAGAAGATGTGATATTTTGTAATTTTTTAAAATTATGAAAGTTCCCCAGGTAGAGCCTGGGGAACTGTAATGGGAAAGGCACCTGCTAAGTCCATTTTTCATTAATAAGGTAATGAAGCAAAGTTTAAGGATTGACACCTGATGAACAATAACACCCTTATATAAAATAATCTCTGACATACAAAATTGATATTTTTTAAAAAAATTACTGAATTTGGAGCTAGTGGTAATGATGGCGTGACTGAAATACAACTATTTCTTGATATTATTGAAGAATTTGATAAAATACTTCCAACCCAGAACAATTATTTCTTAGCAACTTGGGTATAAGCATTGTCTCATGCATGGAAAGAGTCTAAATAAATGGTGGTGATTTGCAGCAAAATATTGAATCTTGGGAGGTGCCCAAGTGAGGTGGTCCTGGGCAGTGTGATGTTAGATTTTGTTTATGGTGTTTATTAATGTTTTGCGAGAGAAGTGTAAACTGCACATTAATTATGTTCCACAGGGACTAAATGGGGAGGTGTAGCAGAGGATGGACTAATCACTTTATCACTTGCTGGGCACTCTGAGGTAGTATAATTTAGTGTAGTACAACTAAAAGTGGGAATAAATTCCCTCTGATAGGAAATTTATTTCCTAGGCTTGTATGCGGATCTGTGTTTTATTCCCTTCAGACACTATATATCTATTCTTATATGCCAAGGCTACTGGCTTTTCTCTTATTATGGGTGCTAGGAACACTGAAAGGTTCTTACACTGCTTGTAGATGATGAAAAGTGCAAATAAAACAGGCTTATTAATGACGAAAAAAGGAAGCAGATAAATATTGAGGATCATGAAGCAATACAAAAGGACCAGAAAGGGCTGACAGAGCTGCTGATGGACCAAACATGACTTTTTATTCTTTGGGTGCCGTATATTTACAGGGTGTGCCGTATATTTACAGAATGAGGAGGCTATAGCCACCCAAGGAAAAGTCTCATACAAAGGATACAATATGATGCTGTGCTGATTTTTGTAGGAATATTTTTCTATTTCTTTTAATTCTGTCTCTACCCTGCACAAGGACCTCCTGACTGTGCACTGAGGAGACACTGTTCTTTCATGGGGAGAAGGAGGAAAGTGGGGAAGACAGAAACCAAAACCTCTGCATGGGCAGACCTGTAGAAGACACTCTGGTTATTGGTCTGGGGAGTGGACATGTGTTTCTCAACTGGAACCCTCTGGACAGGAGTTATTTTCTAGTCAAAATGAGTTTTAAGGAATTGCTCAGCAGCCTTTGGATATGCATGACGGCAGAGTTGCGGGGGTGACCGCAGTAGGTCTAGCTGAGCTGACTTCCATCAAAGTAGCTCAAGTGTCAACAGCACTGAAGTTGCAGGGTGAAAACTTCAGCTTTTGCTCAAACTGCCCAAGCTAAAATGTAGCAGCTACTTGTGCTCTGACTGCATCGAGCCTGGCTCTTGGGGCAGGTGCAGACCAGCACAACCTTCCTTGCCCTAGATCATGTTTTCTGTTGGGAAAGGGTACAGAAGGGTATGTTCAAAGGCAGTCCAGGCAGGCCAGGCCAGTGCGTTTGAGGCTGCTGAGAATGGTGCCTGTAATTCTAGCAGTATTTAGCACATTGCAATGGAAATGAAAACCCCGTAACATCTTCCACAGACCCTTAAGATGCTTGGAGACAAGCCAAAATTTTGATTGAAACCATTGGCTTAAGATGCTTCAAGCAAGAAGAGTGTCTTGAAATAGGTTAGTTATGTATGTGTGTATTTTGCCCTCTTGCCTCCGGTGTGAGAGTGAAAGCTTTTAGGAGAGTAGGAATTGGGGTGGTTGGATGATCTTCTAGAGGCAGATCTTGCATACCAACACCTAAAAGGCTCTGTGTTACTAGTGGTTTGAGCTAGTGAGATGTCTTAATTTTTTCTTAAGAGTTTTCCATATTGATTGGGTTTAAATGTGCTCCTTCTACAAAAATGTTCATCAGGGTGATTAAGTCTTGCATAAAAAGTGCAGTAAATTGTCCCTGGCTCCAAAAGAGTCTTTTGCAATCATTTGGCACTGGCACTCCCTCCCCAGAACCCTGTAAATCAGGTACCACCTGGTGGTTCTGAGTTAGTTGCCCTACCTTGTCTACTCTTTGAGCAAGTGCTGTAGACAACTGCATTTGGCTATGTGCACAGTCATCTGGGATCTCCCCTGTACTTCAGGGCTGGAAACCTTGAAAAATAGAAGGCACTGGAATGGGGAATGAAATACTTCCTCATGTTGGCTCCATCCTCAGGCCCAAATCAATGTAGAGGCAGCTGCTGGAACAAACAGTAAAAAAAGGGGGTGGATTCACATCATGGCAGGCACCAGGCAGTTACCTTCACAGAGCTTGAGGAACATCTACGAAGCAGTGCAGGGGATGTGCTTGGGGTTTTGCTAAATACAGGGGAAGCTCATTCAGTAAAATGCATCCTCTGTGGCATCCTCTGGGCTGCTAACTCAGATCTAGGGAGGGTAGATGTGGTCCACTTGCTCTTGATTGCCATGTGGGACACCACTTACCCACAGGGGAGTGAGAAAGGAGATATTCATGACTTTTTTTCAACATGAAGATTGCAACAATTTTCTCCTGGGCCTCTCAAGTCAGGAGTTATTCCGTTATTCCCTCTTTTTTTACAGACATAAGGACCATCAGACTCTGCCTTTCAATCATGAAGGTAGCATTTAATGGGGTGCCTCATCTTTTAATTGCTGGAGGACCCATCAAGCAAGGTGCCTGTGCGATTGGATTCACTTAGCCATGCCTAAGATGCACTTGACGAGATCTTAGCGTGCCACCAGCACCCATCTGATTTTCTTTTGCTTCTCTGCTGCTGCAGCACAAATTATATGGCTGAAAGCCTTTCATGGTCCTTGGCCTCAGATATATCCTGCAAACATTAAAGACAGTCTGATTGTAAATGCTGCTCCATGGTCTGATTTAGCATGCCTTTGTTGGGCAAACCTCCTGGTGATGCTGAATGACTCCTAAGTGAGGAAAAGTGGATTTCAGAGGACAAATTGTTTGAAACCTTTGTTGGGGAGCTATTTTGAAAAGCCTAACAAGGAGAAACCATTTTGTGTGGAAGACTTTACATTCTTTACTAAAGTATATAGCAATTTTCATTTGAGGCTTTTTATATATATTATATATAACATAAATATATATATATTCCTCTTGAAGGGATGACTTGGGGATTTCAGGCTTTTGAAGCAGTTTTATCTGTCAAGGGCACAAGTCCATAAGTTGTGATTTTTGGATCACTACTCTGCTGAGCTACTCTAACTCAGGAAGGTGGTAAAGGTTTTAAACTGGCAAAGATATGCCAGAGGCAAGCTTCTGGCACATTGGCATCACAGCTGCCTTGCTGCTTTGCCAGCAGAAAAGCAGGACCATATAGACTGATTAGAGGAAAATGGATAAGGGAGCGGTAGGGGATTCCAGGTAAAATAAACAGATGAAACCTTCAGGAAGAAGCAAGTTTTTCAGATGTTTGATTCCCCCTCCTCCCCCAGAAAGGTGTTTTACTCTTCTATTTTGAGAGTTTGTCATCAACTGATGTGCCAGTTTAGTCTGAAATCATGTGGCTTTGCAAGTTTTAAATAGGACTACTCCTAGTTTACTCCCATGTGGATGAAATGTGTTGTGTGTTAAATCAAAGGCATTTCTTGTGGAAACTATAGTTTTATATCAGGTTCTTAAGTGCGAATAACAGACCAGGTGATAATGCATTTTTTACCTGGTCCTTGATGACATGTTGTAGCACAAGGCATGTGTGGAATTAATAGCCAGATTATGTTTTCTAAAATTTGATGATCTTTTAGACCACATGGTCTTTGATTGAAACTATCTAAACATTAAACATTGACGTGTAATGCTTTGTATATGCAAACATACTTTTTTACTTTTCTTTTTCCAGTAACCACAGGGAGGTTATTTACAAGAGGGAGTTATGTTCCTCACAGCATTGCATGCAGGTGAGGTAAGAGAAAATAGGCGTTAGTTGAAATGAAAGATTCAGATGGCATATAGACAAGGAATGGAGCAGGTTGTCCAAAGAGACTGTGCAGCCTACATCCTTGAAGGTTTTCAAGACCCGGCTGAAGAAAATCCTGAGCCCTGTGATCTGATCTCATAGCTGACCCTGCTTTGAGCAGAAGGTTGGACCAGGGACCTTCTGGGCTCACTTTCAAGCTCAATTATCCCAGGATCTTGTGATTATTAGTTGCTAGTTTGTCCAATTTAATTCCAAATTTTTTTATGGGGAATGTTAGATGAGGACAGAGCTCCTTTTCCATACTGGGTATAATTTATAAATATAGAAGGACAGCTGGGATGCTGTCATTGTTTGATGAATATTGATTTTCAGGAAGGCATGTTTATAAATCATCAGGATGGGAGCCACACTTCCTCTGGAACTGGTTAAAATGTGATTTCTACTTATTCTTAATGTAGTTCTTAGGTCAGCTTGGCCACAGCCTAGGAAGGGGACTGATGGTTCAGCTCCACTCCTCTTTATTTCCTGGCCTCTCCAGGGCAGCAGTGTAGAGATTAATCAGTTGTGAGCAGTTTCATTGGGTTTACATGTTAGTGAACCAGGACAAACCAGGTAAGCTGGAGTTTACACTAACAAGCTCTCTGCTACGTGACAGTTATTCCCCTGGGAACTTTTTCTTTGAAGTCTTACACCTTTTTGAAGAAACTTCTTGTCTGCTTTTGGCTCTTTGCTGCCATTCAGATCCCCTTCTCAAGGTTTTTCCCCTCTTCCATTTCACTTCTGCTGGTTGAGCTATTACTTCCACTTCTCTTAGAAAACACCCAGATCTCCTTCTCTTCCTCCTTCATCTGGCTCTGCAGGCAACGCTAATGAACTGTTCACTGAGAACAGCTTTTGCAGCATCCCAGATGATGTCTTCAGGGAGCTCTTCGGGAAGCCCAACGCTCCTCCACTTCTTCTCCAAGTTTTCTTGCTTAATCAGAAATCCCTGTTCTGAATCCCCATCCAGGACCCTCATGCTTATTTTTTCCCCAATGGGCAAGTTAAATCCATGTCTTACCCCACTGACTTCAGTGGATTTACTGCTGGAACAACATGAATATCTTATTGTCTTTCACTTCTGAGTACCACTAGCGCTAAGATAACTGCAGTTTTATGAGCTCTGTGTTTAGTGACTGCCATTAAAAAAGCAGCACTTTAGTGTCCTTTGATATTTGAGCTTTACTGTGGTATTTGTAGTACCTTCTATAGTGAGAACAAGAAGTACTGCGGTAAAGACAAAATTTGAGGTACCATAAATGTTAAATTTATTTTAAATGACCCACTGCAGGCTGACAAGAAAGATATACTTAGTACTTTAGTCTATAAATATAAAAATTGATCCAAAGTGAGAAAGAAGTAACATTTTTCTCTCAGAGAAGTTGCCTCTTGTGTGAATGAGTTACCTCTAAACCTTCCCATTTTTAGGTTATTCCATGATATCAACTCTGCTGTTCGGGGAAGACCAACTTTGAGAGGACTTGACCTTGTCATGTGCAAGGGAGTGAGCACTTCTAAACTGCGATTGCTCCAAGTCTGGAGGAAAAGTGTGTTGTTGTTGGCTTTCAACCCAAAGCTCTGAGCATCTGTAATTTCTGCTCCTTCCCTTTGCTGCTAGCGCCTTGGGTGACACAAACGCCAGTGTACCCTGCAATGCAGCTGTGAGTGCAGCTGTGTATGTCTTCATTTAGATCTTTGTCTTCTGCTTCAGCCTTCTGTCACACTGATACTCCCTGGACATGTTGGTCTCTGAGGTTCAACATGCTTGCCCACCTTCTCAGCTACAGCTCATGTCAACGTCAGCATCTAGACAGCCATAACAGCATGTGTTAGCAGTTGGACAAGTTTAGCACTGCGTGGTGAACCCTGTTATGCATGTTTGGGTTCCTCCTGTGGCCCTAGGAGTTTGCCACCTGTTTTTAGCCAGTGCTAAAAGGCTGCGAGGCACGGTCTGCATGGGACTGCAAAAAAGCTGGTGCAGTGCCTCACTGCTTCATGGACTGAATCATGTCATTAGCAGTCCCCTGGTGCTAAGAGGTTCTGCAAAAAGCAAATTAAAATAAAATCTGGTTGTAGAGGAAAATCTTGTAGATGGAGTATACTGATTTCCGTTTGGGTGTATTTGTAGTGTTATGAGGGGGGCTAAATAAAAGGATCTCTCCCGGTTTAAGCTGGAAAGATGTCTCCTCTTGTGGAGGTTTTACTTCAAAGTTGTGAAAAGTGACTAGAAAATTTTGGTGCTCAAATTAAAACATTTTAGGGAGGTCTAATTTTCAGAACGGAGGTAGAGAGCATGTTTTGGAAACCAGACAGTTAGGGGTGTCTCAGAGGATGCTCAGCGAATCTACCACACTTTAATAAAAAACTTGTCCATAGGCTGTTGAGGAGAGGTATCTCAACTTCCTTTGTTTATATATCCGAGTTGGCTGGTCAAATTAATGACACATTTTCTCTAGAAACCTTTTGTAAATAATGGAGACACTGTTTATTCCAAAACACAGTGTAGGGGAGTGTCGAAGAATGTGCTAGGAGCCCAGAGAGAGTAGCCAGCTACCACAAATGGCTGAGTTAGGTGGATGGGCAGTGAAAACACGTCTGAGAAGGTCTTTACGTGTACAGATCCTGGATAGCAGCATTGTTGCTTTTTATAATAATTATACAGTTATGTGTAAAACTATTTATAGTTATGTGTCCTAAAATTAGGAAATACAGCAAATGGAGATGGCATTTGAATAGTGTACCAGCTTCTGCCTTTGAATGTTACAGTGTACTTAATCATCCTCAATCATTAAAGAAATCCTTTGTGTGCGTAAGTCTGTGGGCATGCATGCACATTTAGCTCTTTCCAGAATCCATCTGGTTGACTCTGTTACTTCTTCAAAGAGTCTAGAGTGTCTTTTAAATCTCTGTTATGCCACATTTATTTTATTTGCTTTTTTAAAAGGAAACATTCTTCTTTTAAACTTAAAAAAACCCCAGCTTTTAAAAGTGCCTTTCTGTAAAGCTCATGGCTCCTTTTACAGGCTTTAAAAGTTAAAAAAAAAACTGTAACAACAAAAGCAAACCCAGCAATTTTCTCAGAATATAGAGAGAACGCCTTCCATTGCAGGCAGAAATCTCAGCTGTACCACCTTCCAGCTCTGTTTTTTTTGCTCTCCCATTGGTGGCCTGAGGAAAGAAAGGTTCAAGTTAACAAGTTCAAGTTAACATTAACCAAACATGAGAGGAGAAGCAGGGAGTGATTTTTGAAGTCTGAAATGCTTTGTAGAAATGACTATGACAACTTCTCTGTCACCAGAAAATAGAAGACTTTTTAGCCTGATGCCTCCTCTGACCAAGTGCTGCTGTAGCAAGGCAATGGTTTGAGCCTCTCCCTTGTCGTAATGGAGCAAATTTATAGTGTAAGTATCAATTCTATCCAGCTCTTCTGTCAAAGACTTCCCAGATTCTTGCATTTAGAGGCCAGAAAGGCCTAAGGTGGCCTCCTAAATAAAGCAAGTAATGGAATTCAGTCTAATGATGTCTGCATAAAGTCCTTAGCTTCTGTTTGAGCATAGGCTTTACTAGACATCCAGATTTGTTTTGAACACATCAGATAATCAGAAATCTACTGTATCCCGCAGGAAGCTGTTCAAATAGTTATCTCTTCTCTCAAAAGCATTGCATTTCATGTTGTATTTGAACATTTCTAATTTCAGCTCCCTGGTGTTTCGTATCTCATTATCCAAAGATGTTAACATGCATTCAGCATCGGGCTTAGATGAGATCACTGGAGCAACTGTTGCTCCAGCTGCTCACCCACCCCCTTCCCAGAGGTTGCTGGGGTGGCTGAACTGACACTGTTTACAACAATAAACTGATCCTGGGCAGCAACTTGCAAGAAATGAAGACTGAACTGGTTCTTGCTGTAGCCATAGAGTTTGATCTGCTGCTGCATACATATCAGTATTTTAATGTATGAGACTCAGGTCCCTCTTATCTCTATGGGTGCAGATTTGTTTGATCAAATCTCTTCCTAACCTTCTCTTTTAAGAGACTGACCTCTGAATCTTTCACTGTAAAATGTGCATTTGAGACCTCATATCAATTTTGTAACTCTTTTCTGAGCTGTATTTCAATACGCGAACGTGAGATTTGGATAACCATTCCTGGACAATCATTTTGCAAGCTGTGTTAATTACTTAGGCCTCTCCTCAGTGACAAAAGGCAAGACCTTTGCACTGAGGCTTCTTTGCAAATAAAGTTCCCAATCCTGCAAGTATGACCTCACACCAGACTCCTCCAGAAAAATGTGGGTAATGAAGCTCTGATGTTTTAATCCCCGACTGAAATACCTCTGAGAAACAAAAAGCAAATGGCAAAATTAGGGTCCTTTGAATTAATTTTTTTTGTTTGTTTTTCACCGCTGTGGTGGAAAAACTTGACAGAGTACATAACTTCAGCATTGAAAACACACTTTTGTTTGATTTTTAAAGGTAAGTACTTCCTTCCAACAAGGAGCTGGCGTTTTGAAGCAGGATATTAGGACTGTTCATTTCCATGCAGAAGTTCACTGGAATAGCTGTAATACATTGTGTGACCAAATTAATATGTATGAGGATGGCCAATATATGCATGCAAAACCTCATTGTTTTTATGGCAGTTCGTTATGCAGCAATTCAATGAAGTCAGCAGTGTAGTCTGAATTCCAGCTACTTTGCAGTGAATTGGAAATCAGAAGAAGTATGAGCTACCTTGCATTGCTGGAGTAGGTGAAGTTCATTAATGTTCATTTTGGGAATGATTTAATGATGAGCGGTTGATACATTGCCAGCTCATAAAGTCAGCTCAATATCAACTCATTAGCAGGAAGCTGAACTCTGTCTGAGTTGTTCTAGGACTTGTACCTCAAACAACACTTAAGGGAGAATCATAATTTTATTAAAAGCAAGAAGTATTCAATGTAAGAAACAATCTTTTTAAAAATAGGGTGAGAGTTTATAGAAATACTGTTGGAGCTGCTTTCAAATTACTTTCCAGGAAAGCTCCCACCCATAAAAAATACAACATGAATAACAAGGTATGTCAATGTCTTTCTCATGCTAACACAAAACCACTGTTCTTTGTAACTGCTAGAAAGTGCTTATGCAGAAGGCCTGCTATCTTATACTTTTAGATCTAGGAAATTAACACTGAATTTAATTCAAACCCAGCGTACAAAAACAAATCAGTAACACCATATCAAAAGCACAGACTACATCTGGTCTCAATCAGTTTATGCACAACATTCAACGCACTTGAAAGCACAACACCCACAGTAACATCTCCCAGCATGCTGAGAGCTTCCAGTGCTACCTTCTTGCTTTCTTTTCCTCATTTAGAGTGTGTTCTTTAAAAACAGAGAAATAAACAGACTTCATTTTCGTCATTCACATCTTCTATTTAAAAACAGAGAAATAAACAGACTTCATTTCGCCATGAATCTTGGGTCTGAGGCACTGAACCCACCTTTTTTTGAGCTATTCCTGCATTCCTTTATTTGTTGTCCCAGGCACCAAACAATGTGATCCATAAATCCCATTGATTTGTCATGTACTTTGCAGGTCCTAAGACATTTAGACCCGACAGACTCGTATCTCTTTCCAAATATGTTATTTGGGGATCCCAAATACTTGAGATTATCTTTTAATTGTTTGTTTAACCAAAGCAATGATGTATTGACTGAATTGTGTCTGTTCTCATTTATCTGCTTAAACAAGCAAGAAATACTAAAAGATAATGACATTGTTGATTGATTTGACTGCGTGACATTTGATGCAATCTGTATGGGCCACAACATCAGCATTAGGTTTGCAATCACAAGAAGTCATCTCCAAAATCTCAAGGAAGAGGAAAGCTGTTGGTGCCATGAAGAAATTCAATTCCTGTAGTAAAGAATCATTTGTTTTGGTTTATTTACCCCAGTGACATATATGAAAGCAATGCCAGTAAATCAGCTGACAGCAAAAAACTTAGCTTCAAAAAATAATTGCAAACTAGGATCTGCCAGTTTCATGCCTGGTAGTTTAAAAATACCAATAAAAATAGGAAAACCTATGACAGGAAACTGATTTATACAAAAAAAAGCAAACCTTTGGTTTTTTTAATGTGCCATTTTCCGCCTCTTAGAAATGATCCCTGAGAAAAATTCGTAGTCTGGAGATCTCATTATCCTGTGGATGTTTTAAGATGTGCCCAGGTCTGGACTTTGGGGATGGGCCCTATTTTTCCCAGCCAAGTCAAAAAAGTGGATTCTTGGGTGAGTTTTGCCTCTCAGGTGCCTAGCTCCTGTAGCTTAAGAAGACAGAGCGGAAGCTGATCGTGTTTTTGATGCAGAGGCGTTGTAGTTTGCCTTTGCAGGCAAGCCAGAAACCGTGGAAGAAATGGAAAGAGAGGAGAGAAGCAGAGCCAGAAAGTCTCAAAGAGAATATACGAGAAATTCTTGCTGAATTTTTGGATGATTGTATCATCCAATTTTGAGCACCTTGGAAAAAGCAATTTTGTTTTGCTCCTGGTATATTGTATTTGTTTGAGTAGAGCCATTAAAAGTGTGGGCATAATAATTTGTGAGGCAGCTTGTGACCCATGCTGCTTTTTCTAGCTTTCTTCACCCTAGTTAAACTTTAAAAGCTTCCCACATTATTGTCAAACACTTCTTGCAGCTAAGAAGATAAATGCAGCAAATCATCTCCTGTTAACAGGTGAATTATAGGTTCTCCCTACTGGAAGAACCAACAAGTATTTTCTGTACAAGGCAACAGTTTGTTTTCATTGAGATTGGAAAGGAAAATGCAGACAAACTCTGCAAACTGAAGCAGTTTTGAGAACAGAAAAATGGGAAAATTAGGAACTTAATGTTTTGCTATGTACCAAGAATGGCTATCATTTTATGCCAGGTACTTGAGTGAAGAAATAAGTAGTAAACATTTAGGACAAGAGAATTGTAACCATCTTAGGTGTACAAAATATTTGCACCGGAGGCAGTGGAAGGTAAGCTAATGAAGGAAAGACACGGTGTTACATCCAGACCAGATAAACTATGCAGGGAAAGAGAGGCTATGCATTTCTGTCCTACAAGCCATCTCTGTTCTGTGACTTGTAAGTTTTCCCTCATTGGAATAGTCTCATCTAGGCACCTGAGTCTCTTTTAGGCAATAGAAACTACCTAATGATCAGGAACACATTTCAGAATAAGGAGATTTGTGCTTACGTTTGTCTCCTTTCCATGCCTAAGGTGTGCTGTTTCTCTGGACATAACATAGGGTTGTGATGACAGGTGTTACGGTTTCTTGCGGGATCCAGATGTTTGATGTCGGTGTTAGATGTGGTGGATACAGAGGTGCTGGCTCAGCTCTAAGTGGTACTGGGCTGTGTGGGTTAGGGCTCCGGGAAGCCAGAGGCCACGGTGCTGCCTCGTCTGCCCTGCTGCCACCTTGTCTGTCAGCTGTTGTGCAATGGGGCCTGGCTTGGCTGAACCTGACCTTCATCAAACGGTATTGTTTCCTTGTCTGCTGCAGAAGGCTCTCATAATGAAGCTAAATACTGCTTTTTTTAGTTTTGTGAGCTGCTCTTTTCGTTCAGGGCAAAGCACACAGAATCTCCTGCAATTGCTCTGCTATTTTCCCTTCCTCCTTTATAACTTTTAACCTTTTCATTATCCCCTGCTGGCTTGAGTTGGGTGGGGAATCAGCGCTTCCTGCTTGCTAATGCCAGGCTATAATGAGTGCCTGTTTTACACTGCCTTGTAGCCTTTCTGCTGGATCTGTTTCTGACATAAGCTGGTGGGACAAGCTGTCACTTGTCACCCTCATGATGTTTTCCTTATGAATGGATTCTTTGGCATCCCTTTGCCCAAAGGACAGTCAGACACTCTTCTCTTGCCTGCTCTGTTTGTTTTCCTCCAGTGCTTATTGTTCTGCTTGTGCCTGATGCAGAGAGGTAGTTACTACCCTTTAGAAATTTGCAATAGGCATTAACCTAGGGCACCGACACAGGTATTTTTGTGATCCAAGGAAGACCAAGAGAAAGACATTAGACAGCTGAGGTAGGAGGAGGGATGACCGTACCTGTGAATGAAGCTGGTGCACTGTGGAAACCGTAGCTAATTACCTCTGGATGAAGAAACTGTCAAGGTCTGCTAGCCGAGATGTCGGCGGCTGTTACCTGAGCAGTTCCACGGGCCCCGGGCAACGAGCCAGTGCAGCTTCCAGCCGCTGCCAGCCCATTAGCTGCGAGCTACTAATATGACACATCCCTCACAACTCGTGTCCTCTAAAGCCAGCGCTGGATTCAGTCCCAGATCTGAACTCCTACATCATGCGTTTTTTCCAGAATTTCAGTTTTTTATTGGAAACAAACCAGTAGACACAAAAACCTAACCATTCCTTGCTTCTTAAGGAGCATACACAGTTGATGCTGCAGTGCTTTGGCGTACAACAATACTGGTGAGAGGTGTGAGCACACAGGCAGCCAGCCTTACTATGGTGCTGATGCTATGGTCCAAAGATCCATGAGACCCTTCCCAAATCACCTCGTGGGAGGTCTGTGTGAGAAAGATGTGGCAGCCCCAAGCCTGTGCTTCCAGGGAAATGCCTCTACAAGTCTGAAGAAGAACTGGAGAGAGAGGAAAAAGAGTTTGCCTAGACTTTGCTTGGCTGGAATGGGAGGGTAACTACCAGTGCTAATGCTTATGTGGGGGTGGCAGAAGGCAGCAGCCCCAGCACAGCATCCCCTGGCAGTAGGAGGCGCAGCAGTTTAACCACCTGCACAGTGGGCTTCTCGCCAGTACAACTAATGTTTACACATTTGCTTTCTAAAAGGGCACCTCTCCACCTTTGTAAGACAGCTCAAAGCTACTTTAAGCAGGCACTGGCCTTGTCCAGGAAAGCCCAGACAGCACTGACATATCTCCAAAGGTGGGAGGAAAAGCAGCTGAGATGAATGAACAACAACAGCAAAGGGTCAATAGCCCAGCCAGCCAAAAAGCACAGCGTCTGTCCCACACTGGCCATTAATCTCACAAAGTAACAAGAGTCTGGAGAAGCTCCTTCCTTTCTCTGGTGGAAGGAGGCAGCTGCCAGAAATATAGCACTGGTCGGGCCATGGGTGACAGATGAGCAGAGGTCTCCTGGAGAAAAGCCAACCTGCACTGGGGCCGGGGGCTGTGCTGGAGGACCACAGCATGGACTGGTGGCACTGCTGGGGCTACGTCACTTTGCTTTTGGGAGGAGGCATTCACCAGCCTGCATGACAGCTGAGACAGGCCAGTCTGAAACAGCCTTGCAGCCATCCAAACCGCTGCTGCGTCAAAACATCAGTCGCCTTTGTTTTTTATAGTTTTGCTCTCTGTAGACTTGTTTTTTATTGAAGGATGGATGTCTGCCTCAGTCTATAGCATTTAGCCAACTTTTCCTCTCTGAAAACTATTGCATAGGAAATCTCACAGTAGTGACAGGAGGAAGATGGAGCTGTGTCTGCACGCTGGCTTTAGTCACAGACCTGTCACCCACACACAGCATTTTTAACAGCCTGGTGGTTTCAGCCAAGAATATTTTTCTCACCAGTCTTCATAACCCAACAAAACCCATTCTACAGAATTCTTCATAGCAATGCAAAGATACCTTATGTGGGCACTGCCTTCACCACCCTCCACTGTGTAGGGACAGGCCCATCCAGGTGTGTTGTGCCTCTTCAACTGTGATAGTCTGAGATTGCCTTCTTCTTATAAACAGCAGTGGCAACAGGGGGCAATAGGTGCCTCACCTGAGGTAACTCTGTTATTAATGATGGGAACAGCTGGGTCCACTTGTGGTCTTTCCATCCTTAGGCTGTTTGTGACACTTCCTCAGCAGGTGGCTGTTAAGCCTGTAGCTGAGCTGATGGGGGGGGCTGAGAAAGCCCTGTGGTGATCCTGTCTTGGGCCTCTGGGGCACTTTGTTTACTTTCCTGTG
The DNA here is from genome assembly GCF_001431845.1 of Calidris pugnax. NCBI lineage: Eukaryota > Metazoa > Chordata > Aves > Charadriiformes > Scolopacidae > Calidris > Calidris pugnax. The sequence goes on along the minus strand of NW_015090922.1, from coordinate 31,407,242 downwards.
ATGAGAGAAGCTAACCCAGCTGGGATGGGATGAGAATTGCCTCTATAGTCTGTTTTGCCAGCTCTATTGTACCAGTTTGGATCTTCAGCAGAGACACAGTAACTGATGGTGAGCATGCAAATAATGTTTTGTCCTTGGACAGCTGTTTCTGCAATAAATGATCATGAACTAAGAAAGGAAGGAATTTGATCCATACATTATTTAAGTTTTTCTCTTAATACACCCATGTTGCTATTTAACATTGCTTTAGATTCTCCGGGACCTAGAGTTCTTTAATATTTGGACACGTAGGCTTAGCTCGGAGTAGACTGTGTGCAGTCTCCTTCTGTGCCACCATGGTTCTCAGCCCAGTGCAAGGGTAACATACTGGTACTAGTTTCACTAGTTGACTTTGGCAAATTAGACTATAAGCTTGAACAGCCTGGTAAAGGTTATGTGTCCTGTTCAGCCATTACTCTTGTGTTGTTATCCCCTGTGGGAGGAAACAGATTGGCATGGGTGGCAGCTAGTGCTGCCATCAGGGTCACTCTCTGCCCCACAGCCCCCCTTAGTACCCAGAGCTGGCAGTTCGGTTAACAGGGTAGGAGAGAGAAATACCCACTTTGGAGCCCATCTGAGCCAGCAGAAGATATCAGTGCTCCCAACTGCCCATCAGCCAAAATAACCATCCCTGCAGCTTGCTTGGTTGATGCTCCTTACTTTATGCCAGCTGAACCAGGCATCTGAGCCCTCTGAGGATGTGGATAATCTCAAGCTGCAGGAGCTTGGGGATGTGCTTGGTGAGCACCAGGGCTGGAGGGTGGCAGGGTTTGCTGTCCCAAAGGCTAGCCCCTCAGCCACATGGTGCATTACTATAAACTTGCTGGCAAGCAGCTTGGCCCCAACAGCTGCGTAGGTATTGCTGCCCTGCTTTAAATGATATTTCAAAAAATGTTGTTAAGCCATGAAAACTTATTATTCAGATTATGACAACAGTCTATTAGGTGCTTTGGTGTTTATATATCCAAGAGGAGAAAGCTTGTGTTTTCTCGTGCTTGTGTATTTTTAAGAGTAATGTTTCATTAATGTTTTTTGTCTGTGTGTACAAATAGATAGAAGCTTCTTGTAATATTACACATTTTTTGATAAGAGCACTCTTCTGTTTTGTGGTAGCTTTCACAACTTTTACAGCCCCTGCTTTGTTTGGGTCAGGCTGTAATCATTCTTCAGAAACTCAATGTCTCAGAAAAGTTATGGGTCTATCAAAAAGCAGCAGTTTAATTTTATAGGCACACCTGTGAATTTAATTCTCTCTCTAAAACTTCTCTTAAGTCCTTAAAGGGTCATTTCAAACTCAAGGGGGGAAGCTTTGATTACATCGTCTCAGTAAACTGTACGATATATAGATGTACTGAACCTGACAAGTGAGTGTTCATTAATCCTGAAACCTGGCCAAGTCATTTGTAATTCCAGAAGGCACTGCATTTAAAATGAAAAGTTCCCCTTATGATAAAGGCCCCTTTATTATTTTTTTAATTTATTTTATTTTTTTTTTACTGCTGTCATTCATTTGTAACTGCTAACAGCTGCTGGTAAGGTCATTGGTAGTTAAAAGTTTTCCTCACTTGAGGAAATGTCTGTCAGTGGACTATAAATTCTAGGACATACATATTCTTACCTACACCCACACCCCTGGCCAGTTCTTCCTAAACTGAAGTAAAAAAAATAATTTTACAGACTACCTCAAATCAGCTCTTAGAGTAATCTCTACCCTCCTGAGGGCTATGCCAATGGGGAGTAGGACTTCTGAGCTGGAACAAACCTGCCTTCCAGTGCAGCCTCCCAGCTCTGCTTTTAAAGAAGGTATGTTTGAGGCCATCATTAAGTGTTGCATATAACAGTAGGTTTCACAAAAGCCCTTACCTTTTCTAGTTCATGCAGTAAGGTGAGATAACCCTTTGTCTGTGGAAAAACATCTAGCTGTAGAAAAACATCTTTTAAAGATTCCTCTTAAAATTATCTTTTATGGTAGTGAGTTTTTAAGCTCAGTTTTCTTAACAGTTGCCTGAGCCAAGTCTCACTTCAGATTTACCCAAAAGTTCGCTAGCAGGGAGAAAAGGAGGAAGAAAGCAGATGAAGAAAATGTATTTGTCAGCACAGGCAGCACCTAAAAATCTGAGAGGTATGGCCATGACCAGATAGAGTAAGTCACTTGAGCACTGTTTAAATTCTGGCTAACACATTTTTGTTTTACAGTAAAGTGAATGACTATATGCCTCTTACTGTGTGCTCCTTTTTACTTAAAGCAAAAGTACTTACTCTTTATGAAGTACTGATAACTTGACTAAACAAAAGTACTTGAAATCTCTGGACTGTCTATTCTTGTGATATTCACTGCAATTTTGTAATTTTTGGCAATTTAGGGCAGGTAAAATTGCCACTCTGTTGAAGTCAATGTGAGCTCTGACATTTATTTCAGTAGGGCCAGTATTTCTGAGAGAGACTCTATTACCTGAGGAGCTCCCTCCTTATGAATGGTGGGGAGTCCATATTAGATGCTTACCTAAACCTGTTGAGGTTTTTCCATCACTAAATATAAAGCATATCTATCATGCTTTTTGGTGGAGATATTAAAAAAAAAAATAAAATACTGAAAAGGGCTGGAAAGCCAAAGGGAGAGAATTGCCGTGATTAGACACGCACCTTGGGGAAGCTTGAATGCCAATCCACCTAAGTATTTATGCTGGTTTAAACTGAGGGGGTGCCAGAGACCCTCTGCAGGGCAATTTACATGCTGTAAGCAAACACTGTGCTTACAGAGCTTGGTTAGATAGCAGCTCTTTTAAGCTATTACTAGGCAGAACAATTTACTTTGTCTTCAGTGACAAGAAAGCAGTTTTTAACAGAGGAGGACTTGCACCACGGCTGTTACAGAATGAAAGGGCAATGGATGCATCAGGGCATTTTGGTTTTACTGGGAGGTGAATTAGCTGAGGTCAAATTCTCAGTGTCTAGAATAGTAGTGACCTTGCCTAGCTGTTAGTAAAACCTGCAAGCACCTGTGGACCCTTGCGTTTTACAGCAAGATAACTATTCCACGTTTATCTCAGTTTAAATAAAAAAAAAGCAAACATCCTCTCCCCGCCCAATACCTTTAAGGTAGAGAAGACAGTGCCCTCAGTCCTGAGAGACCTGTTAGTTGTCTGGCCTCAATAAAAAATTCTCTTTATATTCTCTGTAATTGAATCTTCTCTCTGGGACAGGAGAAGTGAGGGAAGAAAGACTACATGAGATTGGAAAAGAGAGGGGAAATGCAAAGCAATGGAAGAGAGGAGAGATACAGGAAACCTGATTAATATAAAATCACCTTGGAAAGCCCTGAAGTATTCTGATTTCTACTTTGCCTTATTTATAAATCTTAACACTGTTTTTTATTTGTTCTTTAGCTCTAGAAAATGATAATTGCTCCATACATTGCAAATACTAATAGCTTTAATAGATTAAATCTGTGGTAATGTCTATGCAACTTAATAAAGCTGGGTAGTTTGTAATGCAGTGCATTAGGATTTCTATTCTTACTGTGTTGGCAAGAGGGAATATGACAACAAGGGAAACAATTCTAAAAGCATGCAAACAAAACCCAGGAAAGACTTGTGAGTCTTCTGACTCAGAATAAAATGAATTTATAATGAAACAGCCTTCACAAAAGGGAGTCTTTGATTCTTCACTGAATGTTATTTTCTAGAGGTATTTGACAGTGTTGCTCATATCTTGGAATCTAGAGAACAAAGAGAAATGATTTTCATTTCTTTTCCACTAAAACATTCCCTTGATGTTTGAGTTCAGTTTTGGTAATACTCTAATAGGTTGCACTTGTATACAGCCTTCCATTTTAAAATCTGGAGTATCGTACATATACTGAACTAAACCTCATGTACCCTCATGGTGTTGGGCAGTAGTGACATCCTTGAACCACAGGAATGGAAACTGAGGCATTGAATGTAATTTCCTTAGTATCCCCCAACATCTCTGAGACAGAGTTGAGTGGACAGTTCTACAGATTTCATCCTGTTTTTTTTTCCTCCATGTGTACTGTGAATTTGGATACCCACTTGGCTTACTTGGAAAAGCCGGAGTAGATTTTCTTCTTTGCCAGAGAAAGAGCCTGGGATTGCAGAAACATGTCAGTGAAGAGTGGCAATGAAAAAATCTGGTAAACTTGCCCATGGGTTGGCACTGAGTGTGATTAAGGACAGAATACGGCACAGAGATTAGGATTTTCAGAGATGTATGGGTACATCTTCCTATAGCAGTTTAGGGAAGCATTTGAGCTGAACATTTAGTCTGAACCAGCATGATGGCTCTTACTGTCTATGGATGCTACTGTCCTTTCCCTGACTGTGAAGGGGGAGGATTGCTCCTGTGCAAACCATGTGGAACAAAACAAAAAAAAATGCCAGTTTGGGAGCAGGTGTGGCTAAGCAAGGGCACTTGGTCCTGTCAATAGACTCCTACAGAGGGGGCAGCTTCTGGAAGAAAGTGTGGTTAGCTAGAAATAATAGTGTTTTAATGTGCTTTATATCTATATATGGAGTGTGCAGAGCTGAAAAATATTTTTATTTTTTCACCAAAAGTCTTGTGTGTTATGTCTGAACAAATTGCTTCATTTTATGCCTGTTTCTTGGGATTTTTATTTTTATAAAAGTAGGATTTTGACTTTGCAGAATTCTGAGGAAGAGATATTAATCAGCTTGTAGGTGTACTTGCTACCTACCACATGTTTGCATACTGCAAACTGTCTTCACTTCTAATTAAAATCATTGTGATTGGTTTATGAAACTGGTTTCCAAAAACTCTGGCACTGCCTTGGGGACAGAAACAAAAAATTCTGAACACTTCACTTCAATTACGTATGTTATACAGTGCATTTGAAGAAGCTTTCTGAATTGCTATTTCCTTGCCAGTAAACCTGCGCATCAAATCCCCTTTGTACGCCCACTGCTAAGCACCAAATAAGTATTGTGTGTAACTATTATGCTTTTTGCTTTCTCTGCTGTATACCTATAAATGCTTGCTGACTGTCTTTCTGAAAAGACCAAGAGATCATTTTGCATAAGGTCCAACACAGGCAGGAAAGGAGACGTAAAACCATGTGGTCTCTCACACGGTTTCCTTTTGTATAATCTAACATAGTTATCTTAGCAGGAGGAATAATTTTGATCTTTTGTGTGTGGATAAACGTGATAGGATTGAAATATGAGTCTGTATCCACAATTCCTTGAATGTATTGTCCTAGAATATTGCATCAGATTTAATAACTTATAGGGCTGGATAGAAAAAAGCCTATCTGATCTTCTTGCATTAGCTTTACTCATAATGAAACCTAAAGCAGAAGTTTCCTTTCCTCAAGCTTTGAGGGGCTGTTTCCCTCTTTTTACACACTGATGCTCTACTGCAACACAAGTGGATCTTGTGCCAGCACTTGATCTTGCATCTGAGTTGAAGTATCAATGGGAAAAGTTAGCAAGAAGTTATTTATGCTGTGTTAAATCTCATTAGGAGCTTTTTCCCTGTCACGCTAATCATAAACCTTTATAGGAACAGATTCCAGTAAGGAACAATTATATGTGGGAAATCAGAACAAGGGTTTTTCTGTTGGTAGGTATGGCTGCCAGAGATTCATCTACCGATTACTGGCTCCATTTTCCTCTTTCAAAATAATGTTGGTGAAAAAACCAAACTTTAGCCCCTTATAGTAAATGCTTATGGAAGTGCTAATTTCAATGGTTGCTCTTTTGCTGACTACTAGGTGGTCTTTGCTCACCTCTGTTTTCTTGCAGCCTACTGAGGGGCAATGGTATTGCTGCTTCCTAACTCAACCAGGGGATTATTGGGCTGCGGCTAAATAGTGATGTCATTGCAGATGTAAAATAGAAATGTTCATTCAATTAAAAATGTCTCTTTAAATACACAATTTCTGTGTGTATAGCTATGCTTCAGCTGACCTCTGGAATTACTCTAATGCCTTCCACTTGCTATGCTTAGATTTTTTACAAGTTTTGGATTCAATAAAGTTCACTTCAGCAGATTCCACTCTCTCTTTCCTACATCTTGTACAGTTTGATTTTCCTACTAATGAGAAAGAAGTTATTTAGCATTGTTAATTCCTTCATCTTGTGACTCTTCAATTGATGGAATAATAAGAGCCCATTGTGCTCTTTACAGTTATTCTGGGTAATAATAGTCCTAATAGTTATTTGTAAAATATTTTTTTTTTTATAAAACCTCACTTCCACCCACAGTTTTTAATGCTTGGATGACATGGGGAGAAGTGAGTCACCATTGTCGTGCCAATGCAATTTCTAATAACTTAGCAAGGGCTTATGAACTTCTTAAGCTTTAATTACATTGTGGCAGGACATACATACATATCCTATAACTATATTTAAAAGTTTTCTATTCATTCTCTCCTGCTTTTACAATGGATGTAGGCCTAATATAAAACTGGAAAGTATACATGACTACATACAATTTATTTATTTTTTTTTTTTTTTAAATCATGGATAGAATCTAGATGGATATTAATGCAATGATGTTAGTCTGGTTGCATCATCTCAGATGGCGAATACAGCAGACCTGAAGCCTGAGACAGGGGACTGCATGACTATGGGCCTGGAATAGGGTCATGTAAGTACCACAAGAGTGCCCCAAGAAGCAGGGCTCGCTAGAAGAAGGTGGGTGGGTATGGGGCTACAGATTGTTTGCTCTTCTCATTCAACTCACACTTCAGTGTTCAGGACTTCATAAGTTGTTGGTTTTTTTTTTTTAAAGGAAATTCTAGGTAATATACTAGAATTTGTCTGGTTGTGGATGGGAAACTACGACCAAGCACCAAGTCAAGACTACATGGGTCTGACCAAAAATCCTCTCTTAGCCTTCAGACTCATCAGAAACTCTGATCTGAGATACATACTATCTGGCCTTGGAAAGCTTTACAAGTATGGTCCATTTAATAATAAAATTTGAAATAGCTGTGTTTCTCTTGCTTTAGGATTTTGCTTTGGCAGTTTCATGGTGTGGACATGTCTCTTGTTCTCATTTTTGTCCTGCCAGGTAAATCTAAAGTGTAAAGAGGATGAATGGCTTTTGGGGCCCTCCACGTAACTTTGTTTGATCTTTTCCTTGCAGTAAGCAAGCCAGAACAGTCCTGGCGTGGTTTCTCTTCCCGCTTCCTTCTTTTGGCAGCAATACATCAGGTTTGCTTTCCCTTTCCAATCATGCTGTACGGGTCAAGGCCTAAAAGTTGTGATTCAATTTGTTCTACCTCTACCTTTCTCCTCTTTACACCATTCCTTCAGGAAACACTACCAGACAGCTGCTTTCATTACACTGGACCTCTGAAGAGTAGGATGCCACTACTCCAGCAAGCCAGAAGTCACTCATAAACAAGGAGATGTTGTCTTCGTATTATATCCATTTGCCATTAGATTTCTATTGTCCAGCACTATCATAACTATCCTAAGAATACTACTAATGTGATGCAGGATTTTGCTCTGGCAACAGTCCTCTAGAGCAAACTACTTAAGGATGACTTATGAAATAGAGCAAAATTAGTAAAGAAAAAGACTGCATTATGTTTAGAGCTGAAATGAAACCTGTGTCTTCTCATCCTTTGGGATATTTGGAAAAGGGAAAAATCTGTTCTGGATTTGAAGCAGATTTTTTGAAATATTTGTAGAAAGAAAAATCTGAAAAAACAGGTCTGAAAACTTGGAAACAGAATTTTAGCATAGCATCCAAATCTGAGGCTCGGGTTTGATTCAGCCAAGGTCTCTGGGCTGCCAGCTTTATCATGGGCAGGACAGGAGTCCAAAGCTCCTGGGGCTCCATCTCCCCACTAAGGACTCCTGGCTGAGGATCTCAGGGCTTTGCCTCAGGGAACCTGGAAGACATCTAGCCTTGTTTCAGAAGCATTAGACCAAATGGTCCTGTGTTGGCAATTTGGCAGTAAGTCTGGCAAGTTCCTGCTCTTCCATTAGTAGGTGTCTGAAATCACTGCATTGCCACAGATGTTTTAATTTACAGGGAATTGCTGGTTTTCAGCAACAACAAAATATTTCATTTAAATAAGTCTCCCACTCATAATGATGATGTTCCAAACCACAGAAATGGAAGCCACATATCTAAACCGCTGTTATATTTCAGATAACAAAGAGAACTTCTACTAATTGCCTCATTGTTTTGTAGTCTGTTTTCGTCTTAACACTGTAACAAGTACAGTCCACTCAAAGATGTCTTTTGCAGTTCCTTCTGAAAGGAGAGGTAATTACTGAAAGCTAGTTCTCTGCTATTTGCAAAACTTTAACACCAGATCTATAAGACCTCAAGATCTCTCTTGTCTCAGGTGAAAAATGAATCCTGTTTGATGATTGACCTTCCTAGGAAGAGAAGCTTCTCCAGAAAGACATCAGATCTATTGGTTCCCAGCTGCTGCTAGGTAAGAATCATTATCAGAGCACACAAGGGAAAACTAGTTGCACTAGTTGCTTAGCTCGATGAACATATTTCTTAGAAAAAACCCTAAAATAACATGAGCCAACCTGGACATAATATGTGATTGCATCTCTGGGTCTTTGAGGGGAGGGGGCTGTAGCTCAAAATAGATAGGACTTGTGGAGGTGAGCAGTAGATGTCAAGTAGTTTAAAGAAAAAAAATAAAAAAATAAAGTACTTCAGAGTTTAGACTTAATTTGCTGTCTGCCTGTTCTTGGAAGGGGAGTGAGGGAAGTAAATGATGGAGGGTCAGAAAGTCTCTCCCTTGGTAGGCAAGTTTCTTGCTTTCTCACTTCATGTACAGATAGAGACAGTGTTAGCTCAGTCTCCATAACAGATTAATTCCATTAATCATTTTAATTCCCCATTAATAGAGTAGCTGATGATTGGTTAGCAGGGCCTCATGCTGCAGTCAGGTTTTCGGGGCTGGTGAAGATGTGGTATATGATGGTGAGAATCTCTTTGGATATATCTGGCTGAAATCGTTGGACCTCAGTTTAGTCCTTTAAACACTTCATTTGAATGACATGCATTGTTTGACATCACTAAACTGGTCTGTGACTTTACAACTTCTCCCAGCAGTATACTGAGGTGAGATTTCTCAGCCTTGTCATGTCCTTTGCTCTGATAGTACCATGCTGCAAAAGAGCATGGTGAAATGTTGTTTTATTATTCTGGCCCAGCTGAGCTGGCTGGTGGTAAAAGGTAGGAAGAGAGAGCAATGAGCAAAGGCTCTCCCTACCTGTAAAAGGAGAGAAGAATGGCTGCTTCTTCACTCAGAAATGCAGATTTTTGTCTGTGTGCAGCCTTTGGAATAAGGAGACTTCTTATCCCACCTTTTTCACCAAAAGAGGTCCTAATGGATGTGCCCAAGTCTGTCTCAGCAGCTTAAAGGCAATGTTGAAATCCTCTGAAGATCATAGATAATTATACTCTATTATCACAGCCTATGCTTATTTCCTGCTCCCTGGGAAACAGCTGAAAGAAAAACCATTTATTTACACTTTTTAAAGAAAACTATTACAGTTAATGATATTACTGAGACTAAAATAAGAAATAGTCGTAAGAGGAATGTTTGTAATTGACTCTCACTTTTTCTCTCCTCATTAACATCTCCCACCCCACAACACACACACCTACACATGTAGCCCTCCTTCCCCAGCTCATACTAAATTCTGTCCTCTGGTGAAATGCAATATAAAGTAGGATAGAGAGCACGAATCTAGTAAGACTGTACTTGGTAATCCAATTCTGGGTTGTTTGTTTCTTATCCTTTATTGCTCCATTTCGTTCTTATTGAAACTCCAATATGTTGTCTGTATTATTTTATATTCCCTAAGTTTGCTCTCTAATGGCTAGGTATGCCTGACAGTTACTGCCTCTCAGTTCTGGTCCTTTCCTTCAGAACAGAAATTCAGGTTTTTGGTAGGCTGTGAAAGTTCCACCATTTATAGTCCTCCACCTTCTTGATTGCAGTAATCACCTACTGGATGACTTTACAGTATCAGGCCTTGCATGAAAGCATCCCATGAGGACCAGGCAGAGCTGATTTCTTTAGATTCAAGTGGGATAAGATTATCTGGCTGTTGCCTCTTATAGGAGAGTGAATGTGGAGGGTTGTCTTCTACTGGACAGTGAGTCCTTAAAATGAATGCTGTGTCACTTTGTGCAACTTCACATTTTGTACTTTTTTTTTTTGTCTAAAAGCCTATTCAGGTGGTGATCTAAGATATACAATATTATTCTGCTTCAAAGGTACAGCATATGATGTTGGGAATTCAGATATGAGATTGCTGGCACACTAACAATAAGCCTTTGTAGATAAGTTTAGAGAGAAAAAACTATTTTCAATTAAAATCATTTATCATGAAATTGAAGTTTTTGATCACTAATTGTCCACAAAATGACTGAAAATTTTGAAACGTTGGGTTTTGAACAAAAGCTCTGTCCGCTGTCATTCAATAGGCATGTCTTCATGAATTACTTTGAGTTAAGATTATGCTCCAGTCTCTGAAATTAGACCCTGTGAAATCAGTAAATGTTGTGGAAATGAAGCAGAGGATAAATGCTGAAGGTGTGCCCTTATTGCAAAGCTGAGGTAATGTATCTTTACATTAAGTCAATATAGCTCAAGAGATTGAGGATGCACTGAAATTACACTCAGAGGGCCGCATCCATGTCAGTGTTGTGCTCACCCATGTACGTATGAGACTGAGACTTCTGGGGCTCTTACTATCACAGTTGTTAATGAGCTGAGCTCTTCTGTGGCGGCTTCTCTCTCTGGTCCCACTGGAGGTTTAGGGGAGGAATTGGAGCTGGTGGCTCTGCAGTGATCCTTGTTTCCTTCCACTGTGTAGTGTGATTATGCAAATGGCTCATTTGTACTGTTTGAGCTGGTCTGTGTAAGTTATAAAGGGCTAGAACACACAAGCAGAGAGACTTTTTTTTTTAGTTGTTGGGTTTTTTTTGTTTTTAATAGCAGCTGAGTCATCACGTAAGTTCTTATGGGTAAGTTGCTTATCAGAGCTTGCTTCAAAAGACACAGACTGAGGCTGCCTTCATGCTGGGCAGGAGCATTAGCAGAGGCACCTGAAACTCATCTTCAAAAACAAGGTTCAGCTTGACTGAGGCTTGCATTTGGATGAGCAAGCACACTCTCTCTCATCATGGCCCCTTTTTAAAAAAAACCACAATTTTATTCAAACCAAACTATCACAAAGACTGTGAGTTTTGATGTTTCTCTCTCAGGAGAAGTGGAGAAGTTTTGTTGTCCTTGCCTGTGACTAATTACAGTTCCCCTGCAGTCACTGGCACACACAAATTTTTCTTAAATTTTGGGAATGTATCTCACATCACAGCAATGAAGGCCTCTTGGGTTGCCAACCTCAGCTGTGCCCTCAGCATACATGCTGAGCTGAGAAGTCATGACTTTTTTCAGGGTTTTTTTGTTTCCTCTGTGCTTCATGGTTTGATGTGCATTCATTTCATGTTTTCAGCTCTTCTCCCTGAGAGCTTAAAAACTTACTGAAAAGGAAACAATGAATATCGAAGATGCTTGTGTAAGTCCTCAGCTGCAGCTGTGATTAGAGCACTAGATTCATGACATAACCCTAAGAGCTGGCAATGCCACAGAAGTATGTCCGCATCCATTCAACAGGCCCAGTCAGGGGATTAGAAGAAGGGGTGGGGATAGTACCAGTAAGAAAGTCGCACTTCATTGCGTGAATAGAGAATGACTCTGAAGCTGTCTCTGTGGGTCACCAGCTTGTGCTATAAAGAAATAACCCAAGACTTGGACATCTCTGTCTAAGGATTTGAAGTCCACAAAGGTATCTCTGTGCTCATCTCCTGCACAATGCAGCCCATTGCTGGAAATAATTTCCATTTGAACAGAGTCAAGTAGTGATGAAAAGTTTGGAGGGGGAAAAGTGATGAAAGTTTGGAGGGGAAAAATGGGAGTTCTGGAGGGAGGACACGGTGAGGCATCAGGGAGCAGGAGGTACTCCAGACTTTCAAGAGTTCTGGGAAGCCATGGTTGTAGCTCATTTCCCACACCTCATCTCTCCCATGACTGTCTTCCTTTCCCTGAAGGCACTGGCCCCTACTGCCTGTCTTGCTTGGTGTAGTTTTCCTGGTAAATCAGGAGGAGCCATGTCTTCCTCCTCCCTTCCTGAGCCCTGCTCCCCCCCAGTGAAGCCACCAGGCTGGAGAGAGGCCGGGGTGCAGTGCTGCTGTGCGGCGGTGAGGAGGAGCAGAGCTGGGATGCAGGCATTAAGCAGAGACCTCAGTTGTGCTGCTGCTGGCAGGGCTGCCCCTACACAAGTGGCAACCCTCTCTTGGCAGTGGGAGCTCTGCAGGCATATTCAGGCTGGGATGAGTATTTCTTATCTCCTTTGATACAAAATAGGCAGATTACTGCTCGCTGCAGGGTGCTGACCTGTGCAGGTAACTGCTGTGCCAGTGGCTTGCTCCAGGTTCTTTTTTTTTTTTTTTTTTCTTTTTTTTTTTTTCCAATATTTCACAGCAGAACAAAAAAAGAAGGGGAGGGGAAGGGGGGGGGGAGAAGAGAAGGTCTCCTAACCCATCCACGGATTAAACACACACCCAGCACATCCCCGCACGGCCAGATACCATCTCAAAACCTGGTGCCCGTGCCTGGTGGATGCTCGCTGCCATAGAGGGACGAACAGCACGTGCACTGGGAGCTGCTGGCTGTGCAGGCTCAGAGCCGTGGACAGATGGCCAAGGAGCAATCTCCTGCATTTTCTCAGGCCTTTTAGTGAAAAGTCCACCAGCTACAGCCTCCTGACAGGTTTGTCCTTGTCCTCAGCTTTCTCCTCTCTTTCCACAGCCTGCACCCACTGCTTGGTTCTCCATTTCTCTTGTTCTGCTTTTTTTTTTTTTTTTTTTTTTTTTTTCCATGTTGTTGTTGCCAATATATTAATATTAATATTATTTATTAAGGAAAATAAAGGCAGCAAAAGTCACCTGGGTCACCAAGTCTCATCTCTCCTGACTGCAGGCAGCCAGAGAAGAGGCGTTGGTCTGGAGATCATCTGCTTCTCCGGCTTCACAAACACTCTGTCACAAGCAGGGCAGCTTTTGGTAATGAGGGTCAAGATTCATTTTTGTCCAGAGTACAACGGTTCATAAGGATTTCACAATCCAGATAGTCAATTCATTTAAATGTTAATAAGATCCCCGTTTGGTTTTGAAATGTGGAGAGGACCTTGCTTCTTTACCCTTTATTTCCCTTTCTCCTTTTATTTACAGTCTTGCTTTAGCAGTTCAAACTGGTTTTGCAGGTAAGAAACACTCTTGCTTTGGCCTGGGTGAAAGCCTCTTCTAGATGTACTTTTCTGAGGAGTGCATGCTGGATGTGAGTGGTTCAAGCAGGGGCAGCAGTGCTCTCTCCACCTCTTTGGACTTGCTCCATCCAGGACACCAGCCTTTATTTTGTTTTCAGGGCTTCAGTCCCGAGAACAAAGGCCTGTTTTACCGAGGCAGGCTCTTGCAAAGACAAGAAAATGCACCTTTAAGGCGTCCACAAGTGGCCCCTGGGGACTTGCTGCTTAGAGAGGGGGAATCCAAGATAACAGCATAGCTTCTGAGGGAGCCTGACTCCACTTAGGAAGGGACGGCACTTTCCTCATGATGTGGAGCCGGTACCAGAAATAGAAGCAGACTGCCTCAATGTACCACGTGGTTTTATTAACTTCATAACAATGACATGAGTAACCCTGTGAGTATGCTGTAATGGGGACAAGAAGCTGGAGATAGCGGTGTAATGGTTTTCTCATCACACATTCTAGATACACAAGGTAACAGAGCATGAGTCCAAAAGTATATGATTTAAATAAGGCTCAAACTATTCTACATCCCTCTGACATCTCACTTGAGAATATGCATTAGAATTAATAGAGAGGAAATTGGAAAGGTCCTACTATTATTATAAGTTATGGCTTTATTCATTGCAGTGATCCAGAGGTCCCAATTTATCTTGACCCAATCTATGACCACACTCATGCACGCACTAAAAAAAGTTCCTGTCACCACAGCCTCAGATTACAGCATGACCCAATGATGGCTCTGTTTCAAGTTTAAGGACAACCGTGGTCCTCCTCTTCAAGCAGTAGAAGTGATTAAACCCTTTGGGGCATTGTGATGCTCTTCAAGTGGTGATCTGTATGCATGTTAGCGCCCAGGCCAGAGGAGCATCCCAGACCCTTCAGGTATCCATGGCACTGAAGAACCACTGAGCCTTGGAAACGGCAGGGAAGAAAGGCACAGAGGAAATTTTTGGGCACAGCTACTTTGTGTAACCCCAAAAAGGCTAGGTGACAGAGCGCTTTTAGATTGTGTGCTGGTAGGAAGATGCAAATGAAGAAATGATCTCCTGTCGTGTGACACCCGGTAAACAGGACTTGATGTTCCTTGTCGGAGAGCAGGGTTTCTATAACAGATAACAGGCTCCACTGCCAAATGCTTCCTCCTGATAGAACAATTTGCAAGATCCCAAATTTTTGGGAACTATTGAGTTCAGAGAGAGTAGCAACACAGCTGAAAGTGTTATGTAAACAACATATGTTAGATGTCTGATGTGCAGAGCTGGCTTGCTCCTCACAGAGTACTAAAAACTGCATAGAACATAGGAGCCCAGTTCTCCCATTTTAACAGTGTGAAAAAGCACTAAAAATCAGAAAGGTGAATCTCTATTTAATTTTATAGTAAGATTATAGTTTTTTCTTATATTCTATTGGATGTTTGCATAAGGGAAACCAATATGTGACTTGAATTTCAATGAAATGGTCCAGTCAGACCACAGGCTCAATAACTAGGCAGTCATCCTCTAAAATGACTTTTGCCATCTAAAATGTAGTTACCAGGCCTAAACCAGCTCTCTAAGCTCCCTCCATAGCTAAAAGAAGGGTATCTCCTGAGGGCAATTCAGCCCTTTTTAGAAGGACTTCTGAAATAGGCTGGATGATAGTCATCCAAAGGTGATTTGCTCTTTTTCTTACATGCTTTCCCTTGATACAGACAGAGTTAGCTGAGAGTCATCTTGTCCTAAAGAGGTCTGTATTTTGAAGGGTGTCTGGGCAGGACCGATCAGAGACCCGTGCTGGCCATGTCGCTGTTGTAGAGCTGCTGTTTGGAAGCCCAGCTTTGCCAGACCTGCTGCAGCCTGGGCAGAGCCCTTCATTTTCATTTTCATGGCATCCAACACAGAATTACTGCAACAGCCCTAAAAGGCAAACTGTTATTTTTCTCAGTCTCGACTTGCGTGTTCTCAATCGATGGCAGTTTCTGCTTTGTCTCCGGATTCATATTCAAGAGCTGTCGTATTTGCTGGTTCTCTTATGAATTGTGCTGCTGGTGCTCTGACAACTGAGCGCTGCCTTGGTGGTGGCATTACTGCAGGGCATTTGTGCTGTGCCTACAATGACAGGGCCTGACATTCAAAGCTTGGCTTCATCCAGTTGCTTGAGGGGGGTCGAGAGCGAATTCTTGCCTGCGAGCTGCAGCAGCCTTGATGCCAAATCTTTTAAGGAAGCCTGTATCTCAGAGGTGAGAGCTCCCCTTCCTCCTGCTCATTAGGTGGTAGGATCTGCTACAGTGGTTCGGCTTTTACAATGCCACAGGCAAGAGTTGCTGCTGCTTTTTGCATTTTTACCTGGATCATTGGCATTCTGCCTCTCTGCATTTGAGACTCGGATTAGGTATCAGATTCAAGAGGAGGCTGTAGGACACAGAAGCATGCTGACTGCTTTCTAAATCAAGTCTGATTAGAGATGAAAAATTCATTTCTCTTATATATAATATATATTTATGAAAGCATTGTCTCTCTGCAAACATTAGCATTTTTACCAGCTTATAATACACCAGTCAAAACGAATAATTCTTCGCATTTGTGTGTGTGTCATCGTTAAACCTGCCTGCATTTTTTGGATTTCTATATGTTTATTTTCTGTGGTTTGTTTTTTTGGGTTTTTTTTGACTTGATACAATTGATCTTAGTGCCTTGTTTCCGATACCTAGCACTTGTGTTGCAGAGGAGAGAGACAGAAATAGAACGTCAGATCCCTGCTTGGTTAGGAAGGCATTTGTTCCCTTTCAGTGATGAAGAGGGTGACAGCTACTCAAATGGTGGTGAGGGAGCGAGCAGACGTGTGAGGGAAAACCCAAGCCGCCTGTCATTGCAAAAGCACTGCGATGGTAGAAACCTTATGCACCAGAGCAGTATAAGGACTAGAAAATGGGTCAAAAATTCATGGATCAAAAGAAAACAGTCTGATCTCAGACTCCTTGTGACTCTGGGTCTCCTCAGTGAGCTACCTTGCTGCCTTGCTTCCTCCCCTTGATAATTCCTCCTCCTTCCTTGCTTCCTTTCATGTTTCCCATACTCTACTTCCACTGACCAGTTAAGTCTTCACTAAATCCCCATTTCTGCTTGGCTTTAATAACCAGCAGAGGTATGGATTTCCTTTTTTACTTCACTTCTGAGACCCAACATAATTTTAGACCATAAATAATACCTTTATACAGCTTTTCAGAACTGTACTCTTGACTACTTCCCTACCTCCTTTCTTGTGGTCATTTTCTATAGCCCCATAAGGTATGTGCTTAAAGACAAAATGAAATGTTTCTGAGCACCTCCCCATCCTTTTGTATTAGCATTTTGAACGTTTTGAGCCTAAAAATGGCCTCATAGCTTATGGTTGTCTTTCAAATATCCACAAATAGAAGGATCTTCTACAGCTCATGTCTTTGAACTGCAGAAGTTGTGCTGGATGAGTTCAGGGCTTGTTTTGTATAAGGTGATCTGTGATGGGATCTGTCTTAAGACTGCTTTTGTTGAAGCCCTAAGCCATGCATGGTTCCACTCACCACTTGGTGCCCCCTGTGCTACTCCTGGCCAGCCCTGGATGGCATAAGGCAAAATGGTGAAATTCACCCCTGAGGGGAAGAAATGCCCAGAATGGTTTTACTGGAGCAAGAGCAATGGGAGGCAGAGGTGGTCGGGCATTTCCTCACGTTGACAGTCTCGGATGGGAGTACCCTACAGTGAGTGGCAAATGGATTTGGGGAAAATAACTCGCCACTACCCCTGGAGCTCTGCTGTTGGCACTGGCTTCAGCAGCATTCCAGGGCTGTACCGTCCCCCTTGCTGGTGCTGTTTGGCAGGATTTGGCAGTAGGATTCCCCAGGGACTCAAGAAAATGTGAACTCCTCTAGCTGTTACTGCGTATTATCGATGGGGCCTTTCCACAGCTTCCCATCCACCTACCAGAGCCCTGTTCATACCATGTTGACAGGACCATGCTCTTCAGCTGGCCTTCCTCTATGCTGCGTGACAACGTCTGCAAATAGTTAAAAAAGGTGCAGGTTAAAGTGCAACTAATTAGTAAATACAATGGGAATTTTGACATACCTGCAAAAGATGTCAGAGAAGAATGAGCCCAAGTTCCCAAATCACACCAGCACCTTTGGGTGCCCAACCATGGGCTTCTGAGTTTGGGATAGAGGTCACTTGTGTTACTTGTATTACAGTTATGCCTGGAGGTCCCAGTTGGGAACCAGTGCAAGCCAGCATCAGCACTCCCAAATCATCCCCCATCCCACCCCTGAAGGAATAGGCCCTGCCCTGGTTTAATCAACATAAAAAGATTTTTCTAAGCATTTTCCTACTGTAATTACATAGGGCTAGCTGAAGTATTTGTACAGCTCTCTCTGAAGTAGTTTGAGCTCCTCACAGCCCAGGTCCCGGCGGAGGCAGTGTTATTCTTACCTATCAAATGTCAGCAGGCGGCTTTCCTGAAGGGACAAAACGACTGCACTCAAAGGGCTGCCCTACCTAAATTTGCTCAGGCCTGTGTCATGAAAGAAACTTGGGCACAATGGCCTGTTTCAGCCTTTGTCAGTGGGGGAAGCTGAATCATGGGTAAAGCACACGAACAAGGACTTGCACAAAATCAAGATAATCCAGTATTTGCTGAGTGGTGCTTGTGTGGCTTTTGTTGGGTGGTGTGCCTGTCAAAGGCTTGCAGCCCCAGCGAGGTTTCAGAGTAGTCCTGTGCTATCAGGGAGGCCACTGGTATCTTGCCTGAAAAGCAGTATTTCGAAGTTGTGTTTATCTTCTCTTTGTTTGATAAGCAAACATAGGCATTCAAAACTCTGCTGTATCCTTGTGGTTTTCTCATGGCTGTAGTCTTGCATACAGAGCAAAAGGTCCAACAGACTGTTTGTTCCACTGTCAGATAACCAGCAAGGGCTGGGTGTACACAAGGAGATGGGGCTGGGGTCAGCTTGAACTGAAATTTGTACTTGTTATGTCCCTGAATTAGGATAAGCCAAAATCACTTCAAGTCTTCTCATCTATAAAATGGGAGAAGATGAATGTGTCCTTATAAAACGTGGTGCTAAGTACTGTTAGAAAGTATCTTGTCATGGCAGTATCTTTTTTACTCTTGGCACTAAATGATTTTTTTCCTTATTTTTTTTTTCTTAAAGCAATTTCATGCCTTGATAAAATACAGTCATTTTTCTATGTTGTATGTAGTAGGGTAGCCACTCTTGAACAGACCAAATATATTTTGTTCCCTCCCTGTCCTTACTGCAATACAAAATAGCAAAAGTAATTAGTCCACAGTATGGATGAATTGATTAGATTTTCAGCTTGGGGAACAGACACATTTTAAGATGAGAGCCTCTGGAGCGATATCTCCCTCCCTAGTACAGAAGTTAACTGGGACTCACAACAGTACTATATTCCTGACCTTTTTTTTTTTTTTTTTTTTTGTCTTTAATTTACTGTGCAATTTAACTGAGCCATTTAAACTCCCTGGCCTTGATTTATCATGCACTCTCTTCCATCTGGGCAAAACAGAGCTGCACAGAGCAGGGGTTCAGCATTCAGTGGATACATAGCAACTCTTGTTGATGGAGGGGGTGCTCTGGGTTGGGCTGGGGTGTCAGGAGAGGGGCTCCGATGCTCCCCGCTGTCTGGCTGCGGTGGCTGCTGAAACCTCGGGGGACTGCAGGGCAGCGTGAAGAGCTGTGGGCAGCCTGTTCAAGGGAGACCCAGGCCAACTTCTCCCTGTTCCTGCTCTGGGGTGAGCGTGAGGGGGAGCGAACCTCCCAGCTGCTCTCTGCGGCTTACGCGATGCCTCAGTACTTAAAGATCTTTGGGTAAAAGGTGTAATTAGGTCCTAGCATTATTCTGTAACTTAGAAACAGTTGAAACTCTGCTTAAACCCACATTTAATTAACTTTGTTTTAAACAAAGATTATTATAAAACCCTTCTCCAGCTGAAGCTTTATCTGCCAATTTTCACTGTGGGCCATGCATTTGCATGGCAGACTCATACACACTCCTGAAATTTGTAGTTTGCATTGGAAAAACTGGCAGACTTAGTTATATCAGCACTAACAGAAATTCAGGATAGCTGAAAATACTGGCCCTTGCCAAAAAGAGAGTTTAATAGACTTTTTTTTTTTTTTTTTTGCTTCAGGTCCTTTCACTTTAACAAGAGATTGCCCCTAAATTTATTCCTGGGCCACACATGTCTATGACTTCCCTCTCCTGCATATTCTATTCTTAAACTTGGCGTGAGAACGCAGCCCTCCCATTTAAGAATTACAGTATTTCTGCCCAATTTCCCTGCACCCCCACGAGTATGTAATCAATGGCCAGGGACATTTCAGAACATCCCGTTTCTCAGGTCAGGCAGTATGATGCCCTTTGAAAATCCCTATGTCAGGGAAGAAATGCTGAGGGGAGGTGGGAGTGATACTCATGTTTCACAAAGTCCACAAACTACAGCCAGACTCAAAAGCGCTTAAGCACAGCCTGACTGCAAAAGGAATTCAATATTCCATTCTCCAGAGTGAATGACGCTGATCAAAGAAGCTGTGTCTGAAAAGACAAACTCTCTCTCCTGTCCCCTTCACTTCCAGACTTGAAGGAAAAAGTATGAAAGATCACTACGCTACAGGAACTGCCAACCCCCATTTCCGTGGGGAAAATCCTTTTTTTTTTTTCTTTTTTTCCACCAACCTTCTTTTGTCATATCAAGATACTAGTATTTATTTTTTAAAAAGGGAGCACTTAACTTTACTTATACCACAAAACTGGCTTCAAAAAGACTAGGACAAATTCAGGGTAGAAAAATCCGTCAGGAATTGCGAAGCAGTTTTAAAGAGAGCTGCAAGTAGTGTATCCAGATAGAACCAGGAGGATATAGCAGGGAAGTGCAGCTCTGTGCCTGCCCCTGTGCTTCCAGCCATGCAGTGATGCCTACCCTTGGCCCTGAGCAGATGCTGCTGCCAGAGACTGGTGAGGAAGACCTTTGGTTTGACAGAGGACCTTACCCTGGCAAATACAGAACAAGATGTCATTCTCTGCTGCAAGGAAGAGACAGGTCCACCATGTCACCCTCCTGCCCATGTTGTCTGTCCCCCAAAGACTCGTCCTGCACACTCAGCTTTCGGGAGGTCATAACGCTGTTGGTGCTAAGCACCTTCCTTAGGAGCATCCTGCTCTCCCTGCAGAGCACCTGCTGCCCAGGGATGCTATTTGTGGCCATGGCCACCTCTGTGGCTGCTTGAGGTGGATGTTTTCAAACTCCTTGTCCCTGTGCGAGAGCACAGAGTATTGGGAGCGCCTCTGTGCAGGGAGCCAGATATAATCCTCCAGGCCTCCAAAGGACCCTCAGAGAGGTTTACATTCAAAACACCAGTGCTGGAATTATAAAAGCGTAAAACTGCATCAGATCAAATAGTTGTAATTATAGCAAGCATATGAGACAAAACCCATTGTCATTTATCTCTCTGGGGACACCACACTTTTTGTTTGAGCCCTGTTATTGGTGAAGTATGAGTTCTAAAATTATAATAATTAAAATGGTGATTATAAAGTGTCAGGGATTGTAATTTTTTTTTATAGCTGGGAACAGTCTGTTCATTATTGAAGCAAAGATTTGGCTTTAAATTCACATCAGTTTAAAAGACAGTGAGAGGGGGAGCATGTTGATGTGAATGCAGTGAGCATGCCTGAGTGCTGAGGCCCCTTTTCATGCTGCAGACTGGATCCTCCTTCTCCTCTGTAAGGCATGGAGAAGAAGGCACCTGTGGTGAATGACACTCCTGGACAATGGGCTGGAAATGTGTCACTGCTTGATTTTCTAGGGGCCTGATGGTGATTTCTGCTGCTTTGTAAACACCAACTGGGTGGCTGCTGCAGCGCGCTGCTGGGATGTGGGACTGGGCAGTACATAATTTCATTTTTCTGGCAACAGAAGCTGAGGTTAAGAAATCAAAGAAAACCACTACAGGCATCAGCAATTGGAGCACAGGAGCTACTTAATGTCAAACTTGCCCTCAGTTCATTCACTTACGTTGTATGTCTGGTGCTGGAGCTGCTTCTCGTCGTGAAGTCCTGGCTCTGTCTCTGGACAGAAGGCGGGGTGTCCCTGGCCAGAGCAGCAGCCTCTGCCAAATCTGAGTATGTATCTCAAGGAGTTGGGTTTTAGCTTTGTAGGTTGTCAGGGCTAGACTGGGTAGATCAAGTGAGAGAACATCTTGAACGGCTGAGATTCAAAATACTTTGCGTTTGCAGATCGGCTCAACTTTGGGGATGAAATGGCCCCAAAATGTTAGCTATGTCTGTTCCATGTCAGAAATAAATGAAAGCTGAGATGAGTGTTAGCTTCAGGCACCCATCCAAAGCTGCAGGGGAGAGAGGGAGGAAACCTATACCATAGATTTCAAAGAGCCCATATGTCTGATCTAGGACTTGCTGTCTGCCGTTTGCTGGATAGGGCCCACCTCCGTGACGAAGAGGCTGGGTAGCAGCTGGGGGATGGAGGGAAGAGGAAGAGAAAGGAAAAGGAATCAGAGAAATATTGATAAATTCTATTTAGTGTATAACACAATGCATGTAGCAGCACAATGGCCTTTTCTGCAGGCAGATTATCCCAGCCAGAGTCTTTGCTATATTAAAAAGAGGGGGGAAAAATAGAGCACCAAAGAAAAGGAAAGGCGGGCTGTACAGCAGCAATCAATGCTGCCCTTTGTGCTGCCTGACATTTGAGGGACTTGTTATCAACGATTGCTGGCTGCTTTATCTAAATGTATCTCCCCAGCTGCCAGGCACAGCGCTGATAGGCGGCGGGACGTGCCGATGGCCTCGGCTGATACCGCGGCCGCCCAATTCACCCGCCTGCCTCGCTGTCAGGGGCCGGGCGGCTCCTGTCACTCCACTGCTGGCATCCTTCTACCTACCCCCTAAAAAAGGAGAGGGAGGACATTTTCCCCCACCACTCCTCCTTTCCCCTATCAGCCACTTCTTTGTCTTTTTAAAGGAGAAGGAAGGAAAAAAAGACCAAAAAGGGCAAAATTAAAAATAACCCCCCCAAAAAGTCAAGAAACTTGGGATGAGGGAAGGATGTGTTGAGGAGAGGAAAATTTACTTTATTTTTGGTTTGTCCTGCAACAGCTCTGTCATCTGCTGCTCTGGCAGAAATTGCCTTATGTGCGCTTGCCTTCTCTCTCCTGCTTTACTGCAAAAGAGTGATAAGAATAATCTACTGCTTGGCTGCTAGGTTGTCTCCTAGTGTGGAAAATGCCTCTCTCTAATATTTTCTGTTTGTTTACACAACATATATACTTGTGTCTGTGTAACGCAGGGAGCTGTACGCACAAGTTTGCATGTGATTACTTTTAATTTTTATGACTACAAGATGATGAATGGGCATAAAATAAAGGCTAGCTTGTCATATCTCCTAAATCCTGGAGGGTGTGTGTGTTTAAAAGAAAAAAAAAGTAAAAAAATAAGTGTTGCAGTCCAATTCCAGCCAGAAAGTAGATGCTTTTAGGTGTGCAAACTGCCCAAAGGCAGTTTAATTCTTGCTAAAAGGTAGCCAGTTATTGACAGATTTTAAAGTACAAAAGCTCTGGATTGGTATGGCCTCTTATTTCAAAAGACAGCTTAAATTATTACCTTTGCTGCTAAAAAGGTTTTGAGGTCTGCATGGAAATGTCAGCTCATAGGCTTGCGTGTATATTTACTCTTGCTTGGTGCTAATGAAGCCATTAAAAATGCAATATGGCACAGCTGAAAGATTTCCCTAAAAATGAACATTTTCTGCTGTCTCCAACTTCTTCTGATGAGGCATTTGGAAAAAAAAAAGTATTGCGACACCAGAGGAATACAGAAGCCACTGTATTAACTGCTCTTCTTTTAATGATTCTTTGCCAAAATCTGAAACTAATTAAAGCTCTCAAAAAATAGATGATTCCAGGAGAATAGAATAAATTCTTATCTGTCTCATGTCCAGCTATCTTTTGTTAGTTTGTACATTTAGCATATGTTTATCAGTTACAGACCTGATTTTAAAGCGTGTGCAAATGACTACCTTGACCATAATTGGAAATCTCACATGCATGTTGGGGAAATTAATTTTCATAGTGTATTTTGAGGAAATTCAGGCCTGTTTGAAGCACCACTTTTTTTGATCATTGCTGTGTCAGGGAAAGACTTCTGGCATCCTTGTCCTTGCATTTCTTCTGCAGAGAGTTACACCTACTTACATCAAAAGACCCATGAGGAGAAAAGCAAAGGTGTGAGGGGTGTTGAAGATGGAAAATCCCTCTGGAGAGCCAAAGCCAAGGCCCAGGTACCAATATATACCTATTTAACAGACACATAGGAAGATCTTGATAAAGTACAAATGTGCCTTTCCTAAATGAGACAACACATTAGCGCTTCAAGTGTCCAAGCCAAGCATGGATGCTGGTGAGGGGTCTTTGGTAAAGCTCTGGCTGAGAAAGCAGCATATTAAGAGTCCAGCCCTGACCTATGAACTGGATACCCTCACTCCCCTCAGCAGCTCCTGTTTTTGGCTGGATGGTGGAATTCTTAGTGGAGCCAATGCTGCTTTTCTCTATGGGAAACAGGAACCATTTCTCTGTGCAGTGCGGAGTAATGTTAAACAGAGGCCCTTCTGCCTAGCTTCATAAGTCTTCCAAAACATGACAGAAGCGCTTTTAATTAGTAAATGCTGGCCAGGGATGGGCCTGTTTGTCTTGCTGCCTGACCACAGTGAACCAGGGGGGAACCCCCCACACCCCCTGATACTCCTCAGCCCTGCGCAGGCAGCACAGCTCATGGAGCACCAGCTCAGATGTGCACAGAGTATAACCTTCCCGAGCATTCCTCTTTCTGTGGCATTAGGAAGCCAATTCCTCCCAAGAGCATGTTTATATCAATCTAAAATTCATTTCAGCTGAAATATTTATGATTTGGGGGAGGGGGGGCAGGAGGTCTGGGTGTTGAGTGTGGTCAGATCAAGTTAGCTTCAACTGGCAAGGTTGACAAAAGTAGTAATCTCTGTCCCTCCTCCCGTACCTAAATGAGCATTTATTCCAAGCCCTTTCTTAATGCTGTAACATAATTCATTAGGACAGCCTTAATGAGCTGGTAATTAGTCTGGTGGGAGGGGGTGAGGAGGGGAAATAGAAATGCTAGACAGAGAGAAAGTCGAGCAGGCTGGGGCACCTTAAAGAGCCCTGAGAGAGCCTTTTGTCAACAAAATGGATCGGGCTTGCAGGCAGTAAAACTTTCAAATGACCTTCGTGTCAAAATATTAGGCTGCTATTTTTCGCTAGATGGTGGTTTCATAAACATAAAAAGCGCACATATCATTCAGAGTGCTGTAAAATTTGTCTCAAAGATGCGTGTTTTCTTCCCTCTCCCCTTTTTTTTCTTTTTTGTTGCAAGATGAATATCACCTCTACGTGGTATCAGTGGGGGATGGGGTAAGGGGAATGGCATCTAATATCACAAACTTCTGCTTAGTCTGAAAGTAATGTTAATAGCAGCTCATCTTTGTTCCGACAGTTTTGAGTGCTTGCTTTTTGCTTTTTTCTTCTTCTGGAAGCAAAAAAAAAGTGAAATACATATATCAGTATACATGCCACAGACAGATATTGAGAGATGGTGTCATTTTCACTTGTAAAATTCAGGAAAATAACTTAGATGTTCATAATTTATGGCAAAAGCTAGATGTTAATATTACTCTGTGATTTAGAAGACAGATGTGGTATAATAAGTGTATCAAAACAACAGCTCATTTCTGGAGAAGTGAAACATCAAGATGGTTGGCTATTTAAGTGTTTTTCCTTCTGTTAAATCTCTATTTCCAAGGTTAAATTTTGACATGGGGTTGAAGGGTAGAGGGGTGGCTATTTTCCACAAGGCAAAGAAAGGATTACTCAAAGCATCCTCTTGTTTTGTGTTTTGCTTGTGTTTAGGCTCCTTCCCTTTCTGTCCTTGTCTAACAAGCCCCAGAGTGGTGGGACTTGTGTAACTTGAATAAGTAGCAGAATGCTGATACGATGTCGCTTGATTTGAACCATAGGAATGGGCAAGCAGCAATAACAGGGGTAAACAGCCAACTTAACAAAGGCAAAAACCAAGGAGATAGCAGAAGGATAGAAAACTTGACTTATTGACCTGTTGTGCTGTTAAATTTCTTTCTCTGCCATCGCGTCACACCATGCAGAAGTGCCAAGCTGTTCCCTCTCTGCCTCCTGTCTCTCGCCTGTGTTTCCCTTCTGAACACCTGAACTGTTCAGTGCTTGTGAACAGCCACTGCAGGTGATGGATGCACTGGCAGCCGGACCACAGCCAGGACCACAGATCTTCCCCCAGAGAGGGCCATGATGGGTGATCACAGAATTTGGGTAAGGGAAAGGCAGGGTTTGGCTTAGTAGACATCTGGTCCAGCTGTCTGGCCACAAGTTTCTGACTTGGTGTAATTGTTTAGTATTTAGAGAGACATCACATGAAATATTTCTGATGTGCCCAGAAGTATCAGGACCTGACCCCATCTGAGGAATTTCCTACCCCGTTGGTGTGCCAAACAGACTTGCTTATGGCCAGTTTGTGGCTGAGACTGGAGACTGGCTGGGTCTGAGCCCATGTGCAAAAGCCATGTAGGGCTGGCTGTCTCGGGGATCTGTGGTTTGATAGGCTTTCCCTTTGACATCTGAAGGCCATCTTTCACACATACAATATGAAATTAAAAGAGAAATGTAGACAGGAATAACATGATATCTGACTTCTCCTCATGGATGCAAGCAAAACAGGAAATTTTATCTACACTTGTGAAAAGTTAAAGCCTGCAGTTTCACACTGCTTTTAGTACCCCTGTGTGGAAAAACCCCCACCAACTCAGACTTTTTTTTTTTTTTCCCACTAGTAGAATTAATCTCAAGTACTTTACCAGTGTTGTAGTTGTGCTGTCAGAAGAGCTGAATATGGATCACTATGACCTCTGGAGAACAAGTTGTTGAGTTAATAAATGAGAGATTTTTTTTTCTATTTAGTTTTTAAGCTAACAGGAAAGATACACTGAATCTTATATCATCTGTACCATACAGATCGATTTAGACAGGCTCCAGGTATGATCAGTTCAGCATGTGGCAAAACATTGGTTTTGCCCTCCAGTGACATTGGATCCTGCTGGCTGGCTACATCAAAGGTAGAAACGGAATTTTATTTCTTTTTTTCCCCCCTCTTTTTTTTTCTCTTATTTTTTATTTTTTTTCCCCTTCCTTTCTTTTTTTTTCTTTTTTTTTCTCTTTTCCTAGACACTTACTGGAAGAGGCAACAACTTCTTTCACTCTCTAACATAATATATTCAGGATGCTCCAGCCACACAGTACAGCAGTAAAGTGCCAAAGCTCAGTAACGGAACTGTATCTGTTCATAAGGTACAATGCAATGTTTCTGATACCTAACATGCCTATGATATGAACCCCCAAAAAGTATGTTCCAAACTCTGCTTTTTACAGCATTTTTGAGACTTGGAAGGTTCTATCACATGAATAACTTGTGAGGCTGCAAGCCCTGCCGAGATCTCCTTATTAGACAGTTTTTTCCTTATTTAATTTTTTTTTTAAAATAATATTTATTTTTATTCCCCAGACCTTGTTTTGGGCTGAAATTTTCTCTACTGAGTGTCTGCTGCTGAGTGAAGTTCATCATTCTCGGGAAAAGCAAATTTTAGCAGAGTTAAGAGAAAAGCACCTGCTAAATTTTGGTGACTTTTCTTTGCAAAGTCCTGCCATCACCAGTCAGGACTGAAAGACACTATTTTTGAGTGGGAACTTGCGTTGTTTCTAGAGGGATATCTTCTTCATCTCTCTCTGATGATTTTACAAATTTTGCCAAATTCTTAAGTTTTTAAAATCTGCAGCATATATAAGCTTGGTAAACATTTCTCAGGTGACAGAAAGTTGTCCTAAGAAGAGAAGAAGTAAAGGTGCAGGGGAGAGGCAGGCTGAGAGAAGAGCTCAGACAAAGGAGCTGAAATGTTGCTGGGATGGAGGCTGGGGTAGCAATTGTAGGATCAGGCAGGTTTTGAGGAATACACAGAGGGTGGAGCTGGGGATCTGGCTTGCCAGGCAGGATTTAATTGCTTGTGTTTAAGTGCCTGAGGAACAGAAGAAGGAAGCGCCTTGGTGAAAAGAGGGGGACTACGAGGCAGAGGCTGGACAGATGAGAGCAGAAATGAGTGAGAAGGTCACATGTTGTGTCAGTAAATACAGAGTTATCTGTGTCCATTGCCTCCCTCCCTGCTCCAGAGTACCTGGAATGGCATCTCAGGTCCTTGAGTTTCAGGATTTGTCTGCTACCAGCAAACAGCCACCGCATTGATTGCCAAAGCCTTCCACCCCCTCTGAAAAATCAAATCGAGTCCCAAATTAGTGGTTCCTTTTGGCTTAATATCCCCGTGACTTGCCTCTATGTACCATGGAAGTAAATTAACTGTGAATTAGTGCCAGAGCCATAAGGAATTCACACAGAAGTTAATAGTTCTGTCTTCATAGCAGGGACTGAATAATGTGCAGCAGAGTAAGAGCTAGGCAAGTACATAGAAGAGTACAAACAAAATATAGAAGAAATGCAGTCTGTGCTGAGGCAAGGGTTCCCAAGGCAAAATATACGATTATGTAATTAGGAGTGGTATCCTAATGTGGAGGCAGTGAGTAAAAGCTCTGCAGGCATCCTTCATTCCAACGTGTCCTAGCTCTGCTTTGCCACCTGAATAATGATCTTTAACTTACACATTTTGTGAGTTATATTTATCATTGCACTTTTCACCTGCCTCCTGCACAGTGTTGAGTGTCAGCAATTCACTGTACACCATCCCTCAGTAGCAATGTTATTTTTCTTGCTCTGGAAATGCCAAAGCTAAAGTTGCCCACATAACCGCAACTCTGGTCCCCTGTGTAAACACATTACAAGACAGTCTTTAATTACGTGAGCTTATTCTTTTTTTTTTTTTTTTTCCCCTGGTAATAGAATGGGGTTTTTTCATTTGAAAGCGGCTGGCCCTGGGGAAAAGTTTTTTTTTTTTTAATTATTTTTTTTTCCTTTGGTTCAGACACATTTTCTGCCTTGTCTGGGCTGCTTTTTTCTTTTTTTTTTTTTTTTTCCCCTGCTGCATGATGCTCAGAGGCATCTGGCCATATCATTCAAAGTGTGGCCTAGGACTTATTTACCTCACACCAACCAAACAGTGTACTGAATACAAAATTATTGATTTGCTCTTGGGTGTTTCAGCTGTGCTCTCGGCAGAGCATTTCACTACTTTATGGACACAAGTGGATTTGAATTCACAGCACCCCTGTGAGACAAGAGGGTGACAGTATTCCCATTTTACAGATGGGGACCTGAGTCACAGGGAGATTAAGGTCGAAGGACCCACCGATTTTGGGGCCCCAGTTTGATGTTTCTCAGTACTTAGTGTTTTTATAGCTCAATATATGTTCAAAGCACAGCTCCTAGAGACTTCAATTACAGCTTCCAGCACTCAGCACTTTGCAAATCAGCCCCCAGGGTTTCAAGTCAGGCATCCAGAAAATGAGGAACACACAGTTAGTGACCACCTGTGGTTTATAACTTGGCCAAATGCGTGTGGATTTTCATGGTAATAGCAAAAGGCACCTCTCTGATTCCTGGGTGATTCTTTTCTCTCTCTCTCAAGCCAACCAATCTCTGCAGTAAAACATAGAGTGCTGCTAAGTTGTCTCAGTGGAGCAGTCCCACGCGTCATGGAGGAGGGATGCAACAGGAGGGGACCATTGTCATTACTAGCAAAACAAGACTGTTCTTTTAATGTCAATTGTGACAACAGCTGAAATCACCTTTGCTAAAATTTTAACATGGCTTTTCAGTTCTCCAAGATGCAGCCACTCATCTCCAAAGTCTTAAGCCTCAACAGTACAATTGACAAGTTATGAGAGACTAAAAGCATTCTTAGACTGGGAGGTAGTAGGCACCCTGCTGCAGGGGCTGCTGCCTGCTCTACTGCTGATGCTTTCTAGTAGTGTACTGAAGGTGAAGGGGTGATATACCGAGGCCAATACTCTGCTTCTGCATAGTATTGGTGTGGGAAAAGTGGTACCTTTTAGCTGCGGGGCAAATTTTTATGGCAGAGTGATGAAATCCCTGGAAGTGATATTTTTCTTGGAGATGTCCCTGGCAGACTGCAATTACGGACATGCAAGTGGCTTTCATAAAAAGTATTTAAAATTTGAGCAACATGGAGCTGGAATGCCTAGACTTAGGTGACTACCTTTGATAGTATTAACATTAGAAAGATGGTGAGTATGATAGGGAGGATGTATTATATAAATGAAATAATAAATATGATTTATTTTCTCGAAATTCAGAGACGTAAAACTGAATTAATCGCATGGTTTTATCTATATTCCACACCTTGTTCTCTGTGCTGGCAGATGCTTATTGCTGCATAAGGTGAAAGATAGCTGATGAAAAGAGCTGGAGGTTGCTTCAATTTCACAAGGAGAGATATACTTCAAATATCAGCTCATAGAATAGTGTAAAGTGGGGTGAACTCCAGTGGTGGGAGAACAGGAGGCATGATGCACTGAGAGATGCAGGTGATTTGGACTGAGAGAGGAAAACCGTTTTGAGAATTGATCCCTGGGAACTGGTAAGATCCTGGGAAAACTCAGAAATTATTTCAAAAGAAGTCAGTAGGTCCAAAAGAAAGACACAAAATGCTGGGAATGGATGACTAAGAGCTGACACGGATCCAGCCTTCTTAGAGGAGCAATATATGTGAAGAAGTGGATGATCTTCATTTGCTGGGTTTCTTATTCACTGTGAGTTCACGGTGCTGATGATGAGTCTCTTCCTTAGCAGCAGCATCTTTTGCTTATTATTTTTTCCACTGTTGCACAAGAAAACTGAGAGGGTTTGCTGGTGGACAGAGTCAGATTGCAAAGCAGCAGCTCCTCCTGCACCGACGATAGTTAAAGTCTTGCTCGTATGTTCACACTTGCCCATTACCATTGCAGGCCTTTCAAAGTGCAATAAACTGTCCAGCATCATATCTTATTATCATAAAATCTTGGTTATGAGAAGGAAACTTAGACCTTGGGAGAAAGCAGTGGAAAGGTTTCTCCCTACTGTTTCCAAATGTTTCCCCTTTTTGTCCCTAGGCTGTAAGGTACGTTCTGAAGAGCAACATTTGAGACCGTGCCTTAAAAATACGGAAGAAAAGAGGGAAAAGATACCCGCAAGAAATGCGACAAGGAAGAAAGCATCTTCCTTACCTGAGTCTGGCTGAATCCTGGTCACCTTTTGTGAGTAGCTACCTTATACGAATGAAATTATTTGCACCAGGTAGGTGAGCAGGATTTGTTCCCTGGCAACGTTCAGAGGGTTCGGAGGAGAAACAGCCTATACCCGAAGGAAATGAAAACAAACACAAAAGAAACTTCCCGGTTTCTTTTATCAGCAGTTCTTTACAGGTCACCTCTAAAAGGTTTGCATTTATGGCATCAGTATTTGAACCTCCTTTCTGTACAATTTGTGTGTGTAGGCTAAAGTAAGACTATGAGTGCTTGAAAAATGCAGAGGCTGATTACAGCAGTGTGAAAGTAAAATAATGAGAGCTTGAGAATGTGACTGATAAGCGGTTAGATAATACACTAACAAGCAGGATGTCTGTAGTCCATATAAGGGCTAATGAAGGTCTCTGTGTCCTCTGCTATTGCCTGAGGAGGATGTACAGATGGAAAATATCCTAGAAATGGCATTTAAGGATATACACCATGTACTGACTGCATGGTGATATAATGATTGGATTCAGTGAGTGCTTAACCTATGGATAAAGCAATTACTCAATTAAAAAGTGCATACTAGGCACTGATAACCAAGTGGGACACGCTTGAAACAAATGTTTACAAAGAGGGTGGTGCTTGGTTTCTTTGCGCTGAGGCTACTACATGCCGTCTGGCCACCTGCCCGCTGAGCTGTGCTACACTGGTTTCAGTGCCCCAGCAAGGTGGCACAGCAAGACCCGGGGGGGCTGGTGCCTGAGGATGGCCAGCTTGGGGAAAGGGCAATGGAGCTACTGGTCTTTGGTCTTAGAGTTAGAGGGGGTATCTGGCTCACATGCTCACGTGCATCCCCTCCTGTGTCACAGTAATGCAAGTGGAGCTTTGCTGATAACAGCTCTGTGCGCGCTGATGCCTCTGCTGTATTTCCAACCTCTGTCGGCTGACTGACTTTTCTTGGTAAACATGCAAATTCTGACCCTTTGGGGTGAGCTGTTCCAAACAGGGAAACTGGGGAGCTGAGCACTCTGGTAGGCTCAGAAAAATGCCAAGGAAACAAAAGAACAAACAAGTAAACCCATGACCGAAAAAGATTAATAAAAAAAGACAGTTTGGCCATTTGGTCATAAATAGTACTGTTCAATAGCACAAGAAATCATGCAGACTGTGCAGGGAGACATAAAACCACTGAATTATGTATTAATATGTCATATAAAAGGAAAAAGTAGTAAAGAAATACTGTAGGAAAAATAAATAAAACCACCATTAAAAGTGAACATGTCCCATTTGGTCAGTTACGCCAAACATAAAACAACAGAAAGCGCCGTTTGGAAGTTAACAACACTTTTAATTTTACTACTGACTTTTCCATTATAAGCCATAGAAAGGTGTGGTTAGACCATAGGCTCAGGGATTGATTTTATGTCTGTGCTCATCTAAATCAGTGGGCTTTTAAAATATATCTCTAGATCTGTACCTCTTTGTATATATGTATGAAGGAGGAGAGGAAGAAAGAAGCTGGGGATGTGTGAGCTGGCTGAGGTTAAATTAGAGCTGATGCCCTCTCAAAGGGGCTATTTGGGTGAAAGGATCTGGAACTGAATGTGGAAAATGCCACAATTCCAGCGCTTTCCAGCCCTTGGGTCTGTGGAAGCAGGATGCACTCACAGAAAAACACAGAATGGTAAGGCGTTGGAAGGGACCTTTGGAGATCATCTAGTCCAACCCCCCTGACAAAGCAGGTGCACCTGGAGCAGGTTGGACAGGAATGCATCCAGATGGGTTTTGAATATCTCCAGAGATGGAGACTCCACAACCTCTCTGGGCAACCTGTTTCAGTGCTGTCACCCTCAAAATAAAGAGGGACATCTCCTTATGTTGAGATGGAATTTCCCATGTTTGGGTTTGTGCTCATTGCCCCTTGTCCTGTTGCTGGGCACCACTGAAAACAGTCTCACCCCATCCTCTTGACACCCACCCTTAAAAGCACTGATAAAGTCCCCTCTTACTCTTCTCCAGGCTAAACAGACCCAAGTCTCAGACTTTCCTCATAAGAGAGATGCTCCATTCCCTTGATCATCTTCGTAGCCTTAGGGAAAGGTGTGGAAGAGTGATGCACCTCGGAGCAGCCCAGGCTCTCCCGTACAGGGGAGGCACCATTCAACAGCACCTGTGGGAGATGGCTCAGCCCTGCTCGGGTTGTAGCTCCATCCCTCAAATGTCCCCAGGTTTAATGTGAGACGACAGGTGCTGGCCGCTGGCCGGCCTTGTGGAGCTGGCTCTGGAAGACCGTCAGGGTGTGGGAAAGGGGCTGCCCAGGTTGGCACAGCAGGACCATCACTTTGCCCATGGAGCCGCCCGGTGCATCACTGAGCAGGCTCTAGTTGCCCCCTTTCATGCAGGGCAGCTGGGGAGGAGAAGGGAGGCTGTGAAATGTATCCATCAAGGCTGGGCTGCTCAGATCCGGATGCTGCTTCAGGACCATCAGGCATTGTGGCCTTTCCCTCGTGGTGCAAGGCAGGGCAGCAGACCAGGGACCAATCTCACCTGGCTGCAGCCAGCTGACGAGCCTTTGCTTAGCCACCATGCCAGGGTCTCCTAACTCACACACAAACCTCTGGAGGGA
Source organism: Calidris pugnax (assembly GCF_001431845.1). Lineage (NCBI taxonomy): Eukaryota > Metazoa > Chordata > Aves > Charadriiformes > Scolopacidae > Calidris > Calidris pugnax. The sequence goes on along the minus strand of NW_015090922.1, from coordinate 31,373,926 downwards.
TTAAAATGAAAAAAAAAGAAAAAAAAAAGGAGGGGGGAAGGATTTTGCTGGCAGAAAGCGCAAATGACACGGAAACGGCTGTGCTGCTGCTTCATTAAGTACATTGGCCTGCTAGAGCTGCATTGCAGATATCCTCTCTGTGTGTTCTGAAGAGCGAAATTCCCTTTGGTCAACTCTGCTGCAATTCGCCTGCTTTTCCTAGTCCAGCCCCGGCGATGCCGGCAACACCTTTGTTGGGAGGGGAGAGGCCAGGAGCTGGGGGTGCTCCGGCACCCGTGCTGGGGATGCACCATCGGCCGCCCCTTGCTCCCCGTCCCCAGCTGTGGCCTCATGGGGCTGTGCTGTCCCCGCCTTGGTTGGGGGCTATAGACCAGCACCAACGGCGGCAGCGAGACCCACCAAAGCTTGTCTTCCCACCCCGGGGATAAACGGGGACGTCTGTAAAATGTGCTGCAGTGGTTGTTTCACTGCTGCAGAGGGAAAAAGGGCCTGGCATGGCTTCAGCGTGTGAATTCACAGAGCTGGGTCTTCAGGGCCCTTCTCTGGCAGAGCCTGTCTCCCACACTGAGGAAACGCTGCCTTTTGATAGTGTTTTGCTTCGATTTTAGAAGTCTGGGACAGTGTTACAGAGCGTGAGAGCAGAGAGAGAGAAAGAATAGGAGGCAAGTATGTAAATAATCACAATTAATCTGAAGGTCTAATGGCCTGCCTTGCTTCCCACTGTAATTTACCATATGCTCTAGTACTTGTGTGAGACTCCCTGGCTCACGTGTTGTTAGTTTATGTAAGTGTGCACAGACTTTTGGCAAATTTGTATTTTTAGTATGTAGAAGCTAACATTTAGCTTTCTTGTTGTGGGTATGTTGTAGCATATGTTAGTATTTATGTTGCAGGGAAAATGAATCTCTTGACTAGAAAATATCTTCTTCTAATATTCTAGCAATTTGTTATTTTGACCTTTTTTGTAATGATGTTTTGTCAATAGCAAAGGCAAAGCTGAGTGGGATGGGCCACGTAAAGGCTAGCCATTCATGTGTGACACACATGGTATATTATTTCTTCTGGATCCTTGAGGGGATAATCACGTCCAGGTACAATTCAGAAGGTCAACCTGAATTGGAGGGAAACGATTTCTCAGAAGTGGGTATGAAGTGGGAAGTGGGTTCCTTTTTTTTTTCCTTTCCTTTTTCCTTTTTCCTTTTTTCCTTTTCCTTTTTCCTTTTTTCCTTTTCCTTTTTCCTTTTTTCCTTTTCCTTTTTCCTTTTTTCCTTTTCCTTTTTCCTTTTTTCCTTTTCCTTTTTCCTTTTTTCCTTTTCCTTTTTCCTTTTTTCCTTTTCCTTTTTCCTTTTTTCCTTTTCCTTTTTCCTTTTTTCCTTTTCCTTTTTCCTTTTTTCCTTTTCCTTTTTCCTTTTTCCTTTCCTCTCCCTCTTTTCCCTTCTTTTCTTTTCCCCTCTTTTCCCTTCTTTGTCTTTCTTTTCCTTTCTTTTCTCCCATTTCAGTAGGAAAATCTATGTTTAGCGGGGATGCTACACATTTTTTCTTAGTTTTCTGTGTATATATGTTACCCTTTGCAAAGTTCTTTTCCAGAATATTTTCTTTTTAACTTTTTCATGGCAAAGTCTTCAGTGTTTTCAGTGGGAAATATATTTACATCATTGGTATCTGTTTTCTTCAGGGCCAGCAAAGAGGAGCCCACAATGTGTTATTACTGGACCAAGGCCAATAGATAACATGCTGTGATTTTCCACAATTAATGAGAAAAATACTTAGGTCTAGCAGCAGTTCCAAGTGTTTCAAAATTTGGGGTTCCAGTTTTCTTCCAAAAGCCTGTGAGGGAAAAGTCAAAACTTCTCTGAATTCCAGGGTACCTGGACTGGGCATAAACCAGAGCCAGCCCTAATGATTGGCACCACAGCCAAACCAAGAAGGAAGTCCCCCCAGTGGGCTCCTCTTGCAACCTCAGACCAAAGTCTGTCCTTTGTAGTCCCCAGGCTGGAGTGTAGCTTGGAGTAGCTTTCTGAAGCTGCTCCCATGTCTGGAAAAGCCATCTGCATATGAAAGGGAGAGCGGGTGTAGTCTGTCTTTTTCTTTGGTTCCCATTAATTTCTTTTTACATCATTCCCATGTGCTCTGAGCCTGACCCTTGGTTTGTATTTGGAAATATCTGCCTTCCATATTCACAGAAAAGTCTGATTTGATTATCTGCAGTTCTATGACTTTGTATGCTGTGTTCAGGTCAGATTCAGTAATTATTGTCTATAAGTTAATAGCTGTGGGTTTTTATGACCTCATGTGATGTCTCAGGAAATGCATTTGAATTGGCAATGAACAGTGACAAATGGTGGTTTTGCCTGTGTGAATATTAGGTTCTGCACTTGCAGCACCGTGAGAGCTGCTGCTTGTGAGTTCCATGCAAACCAGACCTGGAAAATGCAGGGAAATCTTCTCAGTTCAGAAATAAAGTCTCCTTGGACTCCACATGTCAGGTTGTGTGGGAAATTTTCCCTTTACTTTATGCAACCTCACTTTGACTGCAACACATACACGTCTAAAACTATGCTCTCTGTGTTGAAAATAATGGGGACATATTATGATTGAAGTCCAAAATAATTACTACTATGAGGATTAGAAAAGAAATTGTTGTTGGAATATGCTTTTAACCTTGATGTGACAGTATTTACAGAATTGATGTTTCCTGAATCTCTGTAAGCAGTATGTTCCAGGGCTGCTGGACATAATACGAAAAGACTCTGACACTTAATGATTTATAGCACTACGGTGTTTCTGTATAAGCTGCAGCCCAATATCTACCAAGTACAGAACGTGACCTGGGCAACAGGGAACCAAAACCTCATTTAGCTATATGGAAGACTAAATTGAGCAGTGCTTTAAAAATCAACAGGATGTTAAAATGAGTCTTGTAACCAACACAGCAGCAAGTGAAAGATTTTGGAGATGAGGAGGGTATTTTCGACCAGTTTTAGGCTGTGTTGAAGCTTGGACAGCTGGATTTTGTGCAGCTCCCACTCCAGGGAAGCCTGTGAGAAAAGACATATCCATAATCTGGTAATTGTCCCTGTTTCCATTTTTAGCTGTTCTTTATCTTCGGATGTTACATCAGGAGCAGTTTTTTGTTTCTTTCCAGCCAGTTTCATTGTAGCCACCCCTTCAGTGCTCTCTAATGTGGTACTAGCAATCAGAAATCTTGTTTGCAAATGAATTGCCAAAAATGGCAAGAAAACAGAAATTTTGAGGTTCTCTGGCATAAAGCCATCCACATGCATTTTCATTAGATAAGGTTTGCTGGGCTTTGGTTTTGCTTCCCTTTAAATGAGAAGTTTGTTGACCCACTGAAAAAAAGATGTCACAAACCACCCTAACTGACATATAATGGTAGTGTTGAGATGAGCTCTCTGTGTTAGATGGGCAAAAATGGGAGAAAATGACTGCACAACTATGACAATTTCCTGTATGGTCCATGGCTGGCATTCATTCACATTGTGAAAATATTAGAAAGTAAACAAGAGGCTTAAATATTTTGTTAGGAGAGTTTTCCAACAGTATTGCATTTTCTTACTTGGGTGCTTTCTGACATCTACGTCAAAGATGGGGGCATGTTTGGAAAGGGTAGACTATTTTGTGAGTAAAATACCAAGTAAAAGGACCGGATTTTCACTGTGGAAACTCTCTGCAGGGTTGTAGGGTTGTTTCCAGCATCTTCAAAGCACTTACCAGGTGCTGCAGGGCAACAGCTATTAATAATGTGCAGTCACAGCCTGCTCAGCCTCTCCCTCTTGAGAGAGGCACTAGCCACTCTGGGTGTATCCCCCAAACTGGAGCCATGTGTTTTCAAACTGTCTTAATTTGGGCAGAGTCCAGGGACTGTCTCTGATCGGGGTTTCTAGGAACATTTTTGTGGCATGGAGTCTTTCTAGGACTGCTTTCCAAGCTGACATCCCAGAAGCACGGAGTTCTTTTCTGAACACCTGCAGCTCAGAATTCCCCATGATCAGCTCTATTAGCTTTCCTGCAGAAAAAAGGGTGCCCTGCCGTACAAGCAAATGCCTTCTGATCTCCCTCTCCTGCCTGATATTTTTCTCATCTCCTGCTTTCCCTTGCCCCACTCTGTTCTTCAAAGCCTTTGGAGAAAAATGTTTCTTTATAATTTTGTTCCTCCAAGTCAAGATCGATGCTGGTGCTGATAGCCCTGACTGAGCAATCTATTCTGAGACAGAGATGTAGCCACCACTCAAAAAAAAAAAAATATAGGGCAAGGACTTATAGCAAATATTCATGAGGGTTTCAATGTGCAAAAAGTCCATGATCTCAAAGAGAATTCACAAGTTGCATCTCAATTCCTTGATCTGTGGCACAGGGATACTTACCCCATGTCTGCACCACAGTAGCTGTGTTTTTTGGAAAGCTGTGTTTGCAGACAGATTTTTTTCTGTGCTTTGAAAGCACATCTTGAAGAGGTTTTGGGTTTTTCTGAATAACCAGCCACATCAACAAACCAAACTATTACACATGTCTCTACTTCTGTGGAAATACAGTTTTCACTAGGAAGTCTGACCTACTTGGAGCTATTTAATGCTGTTAAAACATTACATGTAGGATTTCTTCTGGGCAAAATCAAGCTTTCTATGGAACACAATGCATTTGAATTGGAACAGATTGTTCCTCCTCAGTCTATCAGTAAAACCATTGCACTGGCCTGACGTAGCTGGAAACAGCTCTCTCTAACATCTTTAAGCCAGAAAGATCTGAAGTTGACAAAGTGTTTGTGGCATCTCTTGTTTCTTGCTATTTTTCTCAATAACTAGGCTCTGGGGAAAAGTCTTCAAATCCTTAAACAAGCTGAAGAAAATCACTCCCTCTGATCTGCACTCCTCAGTGGAAACTCCTCACTGCTTGCTGTGCGCTTGTCAGTGGAGGAGCCACATGTGGGACATCAATGGCTGGTCCACCTGCAGAAAAGGTACTTGCTGTGCAAAAGGTCCCAGTGGCTGCATTGGCTGGGAGGCGGGATTTTTGTCTCCTTGCTGAAGCTTCATTGGCTTCAGCAAAAGAAAAATGTACATTTCCAGAAAATCCTGGAAGGATGCCTGCTCTGAAAAAATGAATGAGTCTTCCAGATTCTTGTTTTTCCCCTCCAAGGGAAAAATTGAGGGATCCATATAGTTGATGCTTGACCCTTTGCACAGCAGTGTCAGATGCTAGCCACTGTTTGCTCTCCAAGAATGAAGGCAACTGCTGTCATTTGGCACAATATAGGTAAATGTTCCTATTTTTACTTTTTATCATCTATCTAAACTTTTATACCAAATTTGCTACCATGAACTCTGAATATAAATTTGGTTGTGGGCCAGTTAAATACAGAATATATAGCCACTTGGAAACTTTTATTACAAAACACTTGTTTAACTTCTTACTGCACGTGTGCCATTAGAAAAAATGAATCACAGTAATATTTTGCGTCATGGTTGCACCTGGCAACTGAGGATCTTGAAGCGTTTATGAAGTAACTACATTTACTCTGACTATATTCTGCCAGGTATCTGTTTTTTCCAAATTGTATATGATCTCCATGAATAATTCCCTTTACAGATTTGAACTTTTTCTCTTTGTGAGGAATCTGGTCCAATGCTTCCTCCACTTCTATGGTGGTTCTTGTGAAGAATTTCTGATGAGAAATTCTTGCTCTTTATAGTGATCATGCTGATCAGATGCATAAGTAACTCAATGTGACTAGGGGCCTGATTTCAAAAATCACTGCTCAGTAATATTTACCGTATATTTTTAACTTTCAGTTGGTGTTATAAACTATGATTCATTATAAACTATTAATAAAGAATAGTTGCCTAAAATTTACTCTTATGAGAATCCCTAAAATTTAGAATGTATCAAGGAAAGAGAACACAGAAAGTGCGCACATTTTTGAAATGTTGGGGGTATTCGCATAACCGTAGTTATGAAACCTGTACTGAGAAACCTGAGGCCCAAACATGGCACTCTTTTGTTTTTTTCCTTTTATCGTTTAACGTCATACAGCAGTTTTGTGACAGAGTGAAGTTGGACCAGCCTTCAAACTTGAACACTTATCACTGGACAATAGTTCCTCATCTGGAAGATCTAGAAGGAGAACAGACGCATACAGAAATATGTGCAAGGAAAAGTTTCCAAATCTTTCTGTGCACCTCCAGGGACAGTGACATTTTAGGGGCTTTGCAGGTATTCTCCAGGCAATACTCCTGCTCCACCACTGAGCTGATCTTCCAGCTCTCACTGCTGAAGGAGTTCTTTTACTTCTCCTCTTTTTCATCTATGAAGCACAGTTAAAGCACATCATTAAAAACTCTGGAGCACTTGGACGTTTCTGTAAAGGAAAGGATGATGGTTAGTAACAATACGTTACTGCAAAAAATCATATACATATGTGTGACCTTGGCATGTATCTGAAACCTCAGAAAGCCATTCATAGTAATGCTTCTCTTTTTTTTTTTTCCTGGAGGCAGAGAACATACTGGCAGTTCAGCTTTTAGGAATTCCTTTAAGGTGGAAGAATCAACGGACCATGCTGCATCGTACTGTAGGTGGGTAAAGCTCCTTTGAAAGAAGCTCTCTTCAGTGATTTTGTTCCCACAGCAGTGAATTTGTTTCACTGTTCCTGGCTCATGAGACCACCTTCTCTTTTTCTAGTCTCTCTCTCTTTCCCCTTTATGTCTTAATTCACTGCTGTCATGATTTATACTAGCAATACAATGTGCAAGACATGAAAATCTATACATCTATCATACCCATATCTGAACAATGGGACATGACATTTCAAAAGTATTTTTTCCCTATATATTTATCATGCATTTTTATTTTTTCAATAGGAGACACTGTCTTCTGTGGATTGAAGGAGGCTGAAGATGGTCCAGCTCCTCTACTGTCCAATTTCATGTTCTCTGTGTGGCTCATAGGGTGGAGAAAGAGGCAGAAGCACAGCTCTGCTGCTTCTCTGTCTGTTTCTTTGGCCAATACTGTGGAGCTGAATATTTTATGATTCTTCTAGAGACTAAGGTACGTACATTTAGCATGTTATCCATCAGTGGCAATTTGAGGTTTAGTGTAAACGTAAATTGTTCTTTAGGGAAGAGTAAGGATCTGTGATGGCTTGTTCCTGGAACTGGCTGATCTTTATCAGCCTTGTGACAGTCCCACAGGGACAACTGGTTGTAATTAGCTCATTTATTATTGATCCAGTCTTTGGACAATTAATCAGAATTAATCAGGGTTCAGCGGTATTTTAGAGGTCTAAAAATATGTACATAAGAGCTAGGGATGTCTAAGCATGCTGAAGGAAGCATGGGGTGAACACTGTCTCGGGAAATAAATGCAGTTCTGCCTCTTTCAAGGTTTGCAAAGGGGTAGCAAATTTTTGAAGATATCTTTTATTTCCTCTCCCTCATCTTCAGTTCCCTCTACAGTGTAACTCTGGGAGAGGCTGAGCATAAATGACAAAACACACTGAAAGAATCAGTTTTTAAAAATTTTCCAGCCTAATCTTAGATCTCTCTTCCTTGGTCACTCCCTCTGCAGGCAAAGTCCTGCCTCCCAGAAGCTGTAAGGCACTGGAGCCTGAAATTACCTGTGTGATCTTATTACTGCAGCCCTTTTGCTTTTTTCGACACTTCCACATATTGGTAGTTACTCTTGTTCCTTATAATCTAATTTTAGACATAACATAATCTTGTTGGAGTAAATGCTTGTGTCTCTTTGTTGTTTTGTTGTTGTTTTTCTAGGGTTTTTTTTTTTTTTTTTTTAAACAAAGTATGAACTGTAATGTCTAGAAGCTAGGCATGAAAGTTGGTGTAGTGTAAGTACCAGATATAAACATGTAAAATCCTTTAACACTTTTAATGTCTATTAAAAGTGGGCAAAAATTTAGACTGGAAAATAAAAGTCTTTGACATAACTGGGATCTGGTTAGAAATAGCTTTTTGCATGAAAATGTGTTTTTTTTCCTATGTGGAGCTTCTGAACACAATGAAAATTTATATTTCGTTTCCTCTGGTATCCATACATTTTAGAAATGAAACTCTTTTTTTCAATGTGTAAATAGTTTTTGAGTTAGGAAAATAAGCCATAATCTATCTCCAGTTCAGAGTGTTTCTTGCAAAAGTTTGTCATGTACATTTTTCATGAAAGGAATTGTCTCATCTTCTCCCCAGTCCGAAATATTTTTGACTAATCTACACTTGGATTGGAAATATCCAGAAAAAAATACTTTGTGATTTTGCAGGGAGAGATAGATAATTTGGAAAGGATGAAGACAGACAACTGACTGATGCTATAAAAATAAGATAATGCTAAACGCCGAATATCTCCTGGATGTGCATTAATTCTGTTTATATTAGATCTAAGTTAAGTACTAATTGTATTAGCAGCAGTAAGTCTAAAATTCAAACATATAGTAATGTGGGAAGAGTCAATGTCTGTTATTGGAGAAAGAGTAATTAGCTGAGTAATTAATTGAACCATGCTTGAGTTTGTTTCAGTCAAGGTATTTAAACTGAATATGTTGTTCTTTATCTCATCATAACAAATTGTTCAAAGAATGTATATGTTACATTCTGCCACTGACATATGGATTCTACCTCATGTCACTAATACAGGGTTAACACCCACAATTAATTAAATAGTTTTGGCACACTATCCTGCCCAAGTCAATGAGCAGAACTGGATATAATTTGAAGTTTCAATGCATTCTCCTATATGTTTGAATTTTCCTCTGAAGGACGTGGAGATGCCTGGATGAATAGGCTAAAGTTTTTTTCAACTTGCCCCTTTTTAAGTTAAAGGACCCTGGCGTGTAATTAAGACTGAGGCATTGGTGCTTTATAAAATTATTGCCAATGACACATAGTATTTGAGATTAATTTAGCCGTAAGTCTTGTTGTCTGAAAGATTTAAGAGTAACATTTTAAATTAGAGTCCCAACTATGCATTTAATTTAGATTTAATATGACAGTTATTTGTTCTGCTAATAAAAGCCCCATTGCATATTAAAAACATATTAATTGAGGATTAACACAGATATAGTAGATTTAGAAATCTTTGATGAAAGCATTTTAAAGCATCCGTTGGCATTTATGATTACTGTAAATATATTAGCAGCATTAATGTGACTATCTACTTATAAATCTAGCAGATTTAGTCCAATTCAGAACAGCATGTTTCTGGTGCTATAGCCAACCATCCCAATCAAGACTTTTTGTATGGTGCTTAAATTATGGCCTTTTTGCTACTGTTTGTAGGTGCGGCCACCACAGACGTGCAGTCACTTTGCTGGTCTGTGAATGGACACTGGTAACTGTGCGATGACTATGAAGATCACATACATTGGGTGATGTCTCCTTGCAAAACAAAGGTATTTCAAAATTGGCATTTCATTCTATCCTGGAGGCTGGGAGCCTCCAATTAGGAGGTCTTTCTATATTTGTGTGTGCATAGTGATTGTATCACTCAACTGGAGTGGTCATATGCAAAAAGTTGCAGGTCAGCTTGGGACGTCCCACTGTCCTGCCTCAGCGGCATCCTCTGTGCTCTGGAGGGAACATAATTAATCCTAGGGATAGCTGTCCATGTTGTGTAGTTCACAATTTTCTACGAAGTATCTGCTGGGGAAAGCCTGTGGCTGTGCTAATTAACAAGGTAAGGCCAACTGGAGCTCCTTTTGTGGACTGTGCTAAGCTGGTGTCCTGTGCTCCCATTCTTGGCCTTTTGGACAATGTGTTTTATGACCCAGAGTGCAGAGGAATGGCTGACAAGTTTAACCTTGCAGGCTTCTCGCTGAGGGATACCTTAGCTTGAAGCCTGCTGGAAGGAAGGAAGAAGAGGAAAGACTCATCTCCTCCAGCAGATCTCTTCATGGAAGATCAGAGAATGCTACAAGCACTGGAAGGTGTGGGGTAATGCTTTCCTTCTGTGTATGTGCAATGTTTTTTAGTTGGTTGGCTTTTTTGGTGAGATGGAAGTCTTGGTGAAGGAGGATGTGCTTTGCCAGTGCAACAGTTTTCTGCTTTTCTTTTAACTTCTGGGGAGATAAGACGAGGGTGGCCTACATGGCTGTGGCTGCTCTGTGGCTCCAGCCAAACTTGTCTTCCGCTTGCTGCCTTCCACAAAAAGTAGCCCTCTCTGGCTCTGCTTCTCAGTTAATGCCTCAGCAACACCCTGTCCTGTTATTCTCCTGCTACTCCTGCTCAACAAGCTGTGAGCCGATTTCAGGAAGGCACCAAATTTGATCTGATGACAGCCGCATTCCCTAGCGTGCTGCAAGACACTGGGCAGGCAGTACACATGGTCTTGCCTTGAGGGCTGTAATGCAGCCTTGTAGTAGGATCTAGTAAGGGTGTATTATTATAAATCCTTATCATGTTTATTTCACTTTTCATTCCCATTCCTTCCAATCTTTTGATATTTAGCCTAGGGGCAGATTCAGCTATATATCCAAAGATGCAACTTTACATTGAATTAATGTGTATCTCTTTGCGAGTTAAGAAGTTAACAAAAAAGGAGTAGGTGTCACTATTTTGCTTATGGTGGGAATTTGACGACGCACTGAACCAAGCACAACACACTTCCAGAATCTTAACTAGTTTGATTGCACCATCGACACTGTTATTTCGACAGCCCCGCTCTCCAGCATCTGGCATAATTGGAAGCAGCAGCCAGCAGGTATCAGATGTCAGTATGAATTGTCTCCTGCTGCGTGAGCACTGACTATGAAATTGATTTGCTGTCTTTTTTTACGCAGTTTTGTAATGAAAGTAACGTAAAGTCCCAAACAGACAAATTCCGTATTTGTGTATGTACAGTTAAAATAGGCATACGTATAAAAATTAGAGTGGGGAAAATATATCAACAGGAAAGCAGCGTATCACCATCGGGTCCTTCTTTCTCACAGGTTGTTGTGATGGCAGCTCTCCCTGTGTTGCTGAAGAAGCTGAGCTAAACCAATAGCTGGAAACCAATTTTTTTGGGTACTTGCATGGATCAAAAGCATAAAACATGAGAAAGAAGAGCCTTTCAGTGAGTGAATTTATATCTCTATTTCACTCACTGGTGATAATAAGGCAAGAAAGAGGCACTGCGGAAAACGAGTCTCCAACCTGGAGCAAATTTTCCCCTGATTTGTCATCAGGATGATCAAGACCCCTAAGATGAAAAGACTGGCCTGAGCAAAGTCAATGGCAAATTTCTGTTGATTTACTATAGCCAGGATGTTGCCTTAGGGCACATCAGGAATAAACGACTGTCTCTCAGCGCCTTCAAGATGCTGTCATACGGAACAATTTCACACATATAAAGATAATGTCTGTGAGAATGGGATCTTGACCACCAATTTGAGGAACTATAAGGGAGGATTAGACCAGGTATAAAAGCCATGCCATCATCCTGAGCCTTGAGAAAAGCTTTTGAGCACTCCTTAAAGATTGCTGATATCTAGGTGATGGCAGTAGGAGCACAAGAGGCCAGGCTTGGCTGGCAAGAACCAGTGCCTCTTCTCAAGCAGGGTTACAACTGGCTACGGAACAATTGTGTTTATGGACCTCTTCCTCAGCTTGAGGCAATACTTGGCTTGGATACAAAAAGGCTTAATCAGCTCCTACTGTAATCAAATTATCTAAGATTTTTCAAAGAGAAAATTGTATCAGGTTCCCTTCCTAAGAAGTCAGGGTCAAAAACCTTTTTAGTAAAATTAGCTTGAGCATTGATTACTGAGCATGGCCACTTTTTAGACAAGAGCAATGGAGAAAAACATTCCCAACATCTGGTTCAGTGGGGCCCATGTCCAGTATTTAATTGTGTTTTTACTCTGACACCCAGTTGCATAGCAATAAGGGGGAGCATATGATACAATAATCTATATATAGGATAGGTGGGGCTGAACCTTTGACTGGAGGCCAGATAGTCTGGTATTCCAATCTTGGTGCTGACAAGAAGGCAGCCAGTAACCTTCAGCGGGTTACTTGAAGTTCTTCCTAAATTTCAGTACCTCTGTTGATGAGGGACTGGTCTGTAACCGTCTTGGGATTGACGGTTGTCATAACATGATTCAACAGGCCATTTCATACACAGCCAGATCATGGGTGCCCAGAAAAACTTGCCCCCCATCCTGGATAAGCATAAGATAATTTACAGGGAGCCTGCTGCTCTGATCAGAGGGCAGTTCTCCCACAGAAGCAGCAATATACTGCTGTTTTCTTCCCTGCAGAAGCAACCAACCTGGATTGAATCTGACCTCAGGGGGAGATGGAGGACAGTCATTTGAGCATCTGTTCCCCTTCCTTTTCCCCACACAAGGCAGAAGCGATGGTGCTGTGGCTCCTTAGGGTGCCTGGACTGCTTCCTTTCCTCAGCCACCTTCTGCCCTAGGTAACACCTCACTTTTCCCTATTTTGGAGGTTAGATCTGATTCCAACAGCAAGACTACAATCAGATGCTTACCCCATCCGACAGACTTAGGCCCTTTTCCATGGAACCAGAGTTTCTGTGAGCTTTTAACCCTATAGTTTGATCCCAAGGATGAATTGTAATTCCACCTGCAAGAGGGTGTTGTTATAGGGAAGCTCACTCCCCAGAGGGATGTGCTAGATAGAAATTCTCCCACCTTCATGCCAAAGCACTATGTGGGCTTGCTCAAACACAGGATGTTGCTGACTCAGCCAGCCTACTTTGTCCTTATGTTCTTCCCCTCATTTTCTTGGGAAGCTTCCCTAAGGTGTGCAGGCCTCCATTGGTGAGGAGGAGGAGGAAGAGGACTCTACTGTTCTTCCTGCAGCTGCAAAAAATTGTGTGTTGTACTTGGGAAGCTGTAGCCTGTTGCTCTGGCTGCCACTGAAATCAGGAGAGGAACGGGGATGGGACCCAAGACCATTTCCTCTCCTGTGTTAGGGAGGAAAACTCTCAAAATTTATTTAAAGGGTGCTGTTACCAGAGTCAATAAAATTTTTCATATTGATGCATTCATTGGTGGAGGAAAGAGGATTGCTGCAAGAATGAAACACAAATCTGGATAAATTAAACAACAGTCTTACAGCAGTGTAGTTTATAATGCATTTAACAGGTTCTTCCAAGCTGTGTCCTTCCAGTCTGTTTCCTTCCCTTCATTGTTGTGCTGTGGAGGTAAGTGAACAGTAACACTGGGCACCACGGTTTCTGAGAGCCTGCTCCCACCTCTCCCCTCGATACGTCGCTGTCATTTTACAGTGACTTTTCTTCCTTTCCAACTTTATCAGATCCCTTTTGGGGATTAAATAACCCATATTTCTCAATGAAGTTGAATGGTGAAATCCAGTATGGTGGGTGAAGTCTCTTCTAGAAGTGGCCTGGAGGATCATAATATGCTTTCCCTCATTCCTCTCAAGCAACTGTTCAATTTTTGTTGCTCTTTTCCCCTGGTGTATTTCTCTTAAAAGGAACAGGCCGGTTCAGCCTTCCACTCCTGCATTCTTTTAGAGACGTTTCAGCTGATTAGCGTAAGCAGCATGGTTAAATTCCTGCCTACTTTTCTCTGAAAACTTACCCTTCAGCTATTGTTTTAGCAGTAGTAAAACTTATGCAACTGCGTGAGTTTTTTGGAATGTTTTACTGTTCCCTTTATAGCAAATGTTGCAGCATGCACATTTGATGTCAAGTTCCTCTTGTGAGGATTTGATTTTTTTGTGACATGAATATGACACAGATGGACATGAGAACCCAGCTGTTGACTCCGTTTCTCAGTGCCCTTTTGTTTATGTCTGTGACCTGGTCACATAGTACAAAGAGTTTCCTGCTGAACGGCGTGCAGCTGCCTGGCCGAAAAGCGTGTGAGAGCTTTATTTGTCCTGCCTGCAGCCCCAGATCTTCTTGGAACCAGCTCCCGGATCCCTCCTGGCGTGGAGGTGGGTGATGTCACCACGCAGCCTTCCCAAGGATCCTGGCCTGTCTGGAATCCGCTGTCATGGATCTGCGGGGCATTACAGCCTGTGTTTCAGTGCACTGCTCCAAATAAACTGCCCCAGTAAGGCTCTGGGCTCCCTGGGGCTTCAGAGCGGCACCACCCATGTTTGTGGAGGACAACAAATCTAAGTGACAGGCAGGGAACAGAAACTGAGCCTTGACTGGTTCTAGTCTTTTTTCTAAATTTATTTTAACAGATTTACACAACCCCATTCCCCAACCCCTCCCACCCTACCCTTCCTTGGAATCCCTTATGCTATTAGGAAAACTGGGTAGGCCTGTTTTCCCATTTTTTGCCGATACAAAAGACGTAAAGAACTGACTTGATCTAGAGGCTTCTCGAGGCAGCAACACCCCATTGCATCCCGCCCAGAGCACTTCTTCTGTGGGCAGGAGGAGTCAGAAATGTTTGGGTCATGCAATGGTCTGCAGATCTGGGGCGCTGGCAGGCGGATGGATGGTTTTGCCTAGAAGCAAAATGCAGCTTGCTCTGCATCTGCCCAGCGCAACCTCAGGTGCCCAAATGGCAAAATGGGGTATTTCTCAGATGGCACAGATGTCTATTAACTAGTCTGCCAGGAGTTGCATATTCTGAAGTAACATCTGTACCACTGGGTGTCTGACAGCATGCCCTGGGGCCCAGTCCTCACCATGTTAGGTGAGCAGAGTTACACTCCTTGGTAGAGTGTATGTAGTCCCAGGTTAAGATGAGGTTCCAGATACAGACAGAAGACAATGTAAAAAAACACCAAACCATAAAAACTATCTACACACTTCTCAGCAGCTTTAACCAAAATGATATAATTTCCCAGTACATCCAATTGTTTTGCATATCTACATTATTTCTTACACAGGTTTGGTTTTGCAGCTCAAATTCCCTCGAAGTTATCCGTGCCTCCCTTTACCATCTCTTGACACGCGGAGGGAGCACCGCTCTTGTCTTCAGTTTTCTTACATCCCCATTTCAACACTAGCTGGTGATCACATGAGAACGCAATATTAGGAAACCATTTGTTATATTTTTAGCAGTGCTCGGGCTGAAGTAGCAATGAGAAGGGAGGAGTGCCAGCCACATGTGACCAACCAGCTGTCTGTGGCCCACATTTTGGAAATCACTGATTCAAGTAACTGGCAATAGGTTATGGAAAGTTTCCCTTTTAGATTGCTATTTCAAATTGACCCCAAACTAACCAAGGTAGGAAGGTCATTTTGGCTGTAAACAACTTTACGATGTGTGAGCAGTCTTCATCCAGTTTCTTTGCCTTTTAATTGAAGAGAAATATTTTAACTGGAAGTGAGTCTCTTTTGTACCTCCTTACCTACAGGAGCAGCTGAAACATTGCTATGGCTGGGATGGACAGGCTGTGTGGCTGCTGTGTTCTTCTTCCCCACTCTTGGGTACTTGGTCACACTGTGGTAAGTGCCGAGGTCTTGTCCTCTATCGTGTGGAGAGAGGGGAAACCATCGAGCAGGCCTAGCTCCATAAATATTAATGTGACAGCCATGTAACAAAAAAACGCCACATTAAACATATGAATCTTCTTCCTTCTCCAACCTGCTGTCATGCATATCTGTTGGCTATGACTTCCAGCTCACCTCCTTTCCTGTCTTCTTAATCCACAAGTATTTTAGGAGCCAATAACTCCTTGTCAGCTGGCACCTATTGCTATATATGCATCAAAGGCAGCCGCCTGCTAGAGTTCTGCGTGCTTCTGGGGTTATTTAACTGCACATATGAGTAGATCTTGAATTCCTTGTATGTCACCCATCTGTGAAATCCCCTGCACCAGTTTCAGCCAGGCTTGCTTTATCACATTCCTTCCTTGCCAGCCTAGCAACCTGCTCCAGTCTGTTCCTTTGCCCCACTGGGGAAGGAGGAACTGTGTTTTTAACGTGCATTGCCTGACTTCTTATGGTTTTCAGGTTGATTCCTCTTGCTGTCCCTCAGACAATGTCAGAGCACAGCAGAAAGTGGTGTCAGGACCCTTCCAGGCCCCCCCACATGCACAGGGTAGGGTGAAGAATAACTCCTAGGTCATTTGGCCACCCCCAAATGGTGAGACCAATAATCAGCATGGTTGGCTTATAGGAACAAGACCCTAGCCTCCAGCTGACATGAAGAGGCAACCAGAGCAGCCAAGTGGGCACCCTGCTAGGGCCACTCCATCCCTGTGAGATTCGATCCTCCTTGCAGTGTTGAAGCTTTTGCCAAGCTCCCTGCTCCACATTGCCTGCCGAGGAGGTGACAGGCACCACTGATGGACGCTGTGGGACTGAGTTCCTATGTGTTTTGACTGGAGGCAGTTTGATTCCAAAGAAATGCCCCCAGCAACAATCTTTCAACCTCCAGGGAGACTATTTATTTTATTTTTTTAAGAATGCATTTTGTAAATCACTCAGGTGATGGCAAGTTTATGTATTTGGATGGCAAATTTATGTTGCGCTATTAGTTTCAAGGAAATCCAATTGAGTGTGTGGATTTTGGACTCTTGACCTTTAATCAGAATGATTTTTTTGAAGAAGTGTGAAGTAACCTGTTCATCTCCATGAGTTGTACTCTGCTGAATGAAAATACCCTCTGCAGAGACACAGGAGATGTGAGGGATGTGAACTCCTGCATTCATCTCAGTCAATGGTGCCTCCCTTCCTAGCCCCTTGCCAATGCTTGGCACACTGTGCTAAGCACTGACCTGGTGCATTTTCATTCTTGCACTCTGTGTTTTGCAGCAGCTACCAGGAAAGTGGAAAGGGCTGCCCTACTGCTGGCTCCCATGAGGAATGACTGAGTCACCTCCTTCACTAGATGGGACTTAGGTCAAGGGTTGCCCAGGTCCCAGTGAGGATGGGGAAGAGGCAGGGAGGAGAGGGAGGTATTAATTTTCTCGCCTTGGACCTCGGTAGGGCTGTGAGCATGGCTGTGCTGGTCCAAGTCCTGTCCCTCTTCTCTTCCTCTGCCCTTTCCCCAGACCTTCCCTGCCTCCCTGCACAGCTCCAATCTTCTCTCCCCTCCCTGGTACACATGCTATTTATTTAGCTTCAGTGCTATCTGAGCTTTCTGCTCTGCTGGTTTGATTTCTCTCAAACTACAAACTCCTTTGACAGAGGCAGACCATGACAACATGCTTCGCTCCTCTTTCCTTTTTTTCCTCGTTTTCTGCCAATGGTCAGGTTTGAACTGACATTGGCTGGTTGTAGGTCAGGTTCAAAGGCATCAAGCACTGTCTGAACATCCCCTTGAGCTATCAGCTCATGTGAAAATGAGTAGTCTAGAAAACCTCTGTGACTGAACAGAATAATCCACTATATGGGTGATAGGGTTGGTAGACTTCTCATTTAATAGGGGGTTTCCCACATTTTAGCCTGAAATCCTGCATCTTACCATAAAGGACAGGATTACTAACTTACCTGGTATATTTTCAATAAATCATGTAGATTTCTAGGCTGAAATATGGAAAATAGTCCCACTTTACCCTTTTCTTCACAGCTTCCTTGATTGTCGTAGAGCTGCTAGCTTGCCCTACAAGCAGAGGTGGTTATAAGGAGGCAACAGGGAAGACTGGGTAAATGAATGATACATGGAGAGCTGCACAGAGGACAAGTGCTATGGCAGTGGAGTGGGAACATATGATATTATTAAATTGCTGATTTTAAGGATACTGCTTCCCATTATCTTTCTCAAAAATTAATGGATGCCATAGAGCAACTTGTGTTAAGTGATTAAGACCCAAACATGGAGGGAGCGATGAGAAACATAGCTACAATTTGTGGCCACTGAAACTCTACCCACCCCTCACCCTCCACTTCTTAGGAGCCACTTACATAAACATCCTCAAATCTGGTGTACACAACCTACACTGACCCCCACAAAATTTCCAAGCAATCTTCATGTGTATGTGGATTTTAAAGCCTTTGTAAAACTGAATGTTTAAACAACGATGAGCTTTTCCACTGTAAGTGTGGGGGAGAGACTGTTCTGCTCGAGTCAGGGCACACATCTTTAGCCTGTTTAATGCAGCATCAGCTTGAATGAAACTCTGCTAATTGACAGCAGCCGAGGATCTGGCCTTTTTTTAAGGAACTTGAGGTAAAGGGAAATGATGAGCAGTGGTTTAGAATTCACAATACCCAGCTCCTGTGTGTTTTCAGTATGCAGCACTCATAAGCCATCACTTGATGAATATGGCCTGAAGTGATGCAGGCAACTTATTGTAATTTTTTGCTGTGCTCTGTTCGGATTTATTTCCTAGTCAGTCAGGTGGGACACCCTGTAGATTAAGACTTAGCACATGCATTTTGAATCTGTAGACTAGTACTTGAGGTGAAATAGGAATTGCTTTATGTTTCGGAGCAGTAATGGCCTGAATTGCCAGAAATAACCATAATAACAAACTGCTTGTTTCCTGAGTCAGGCACATAGTGCAAACAGCCATAGTCTCAGTGCACCAGTGCTCTCCCTGTTTTTTAATGAAAATAACAGGGATGGGAAACAGTCCAAGAAGAGTTTGTTCCCTTGGCTTGTCTAATATTCTTTTCAAAACTGTCTGCTGCTATGAAGAAATATAATTACAGAACCATTTAAATGTGTGGGTCTTCTAAGGAGAGGAGTGGATGGCTTGTATGTAAACATGGAGCTGTACACAGCACATAGGCAAACCAAAAAGCATGTGGATGCTGAATTTTCTGTTTTCTGGGAAGTCTTTGGGTGAGTCTCCTAATTTTATTAGCGCCATTATACAGAATCAGACTTTCCAGCTGACTGTCCCTTCCTTGCTTGTGTGTTTCTGTCAGACATCCTCCTCTCTTGTAAGCTGGTTTGTCCAGTCACTTGCTTCACAAGGACTTTTCAGGGTGTTATGTTCAGATCAGCAGCCTGGGTGAGTTTGAAGAAGCCTGCCAGCCTTCTGAAGAAGAGTTCACATCAGAGGATTTTGCTGCATTCCTGTTTAAAATCCTCACCTTATGAGAAAGTCCTCTCTGACTCTGTGGCTTTCCTTTCTTCCCAGGACCTTCTGAATTCCTGTCTTGTATTGTGTGTTGGCTGTGAGACTTTCCTCTTTGAACCACTAAAATGTCTATAGTGGTCTGCTTGAAAAGCAGGGAGCTCATGAAGGCACCAATAAAGTACAGGTATGGGTATTCAGGCCCTGCATCTCTGTGGGCTAATGCAGGGCCTAAAATTGTGGCAGCAATGGTGCCACGATGCAGATGGGCACAGTAATGCAGACATGTGATGTCAGATGCTTTTGTCACCATGGGGTAATGGCCATGTGTCAAAGCACCACTCAGTCCCATCAGAAACAAGGCAGACATACCCACATTCCCTAAGCACCTATAGACTAGTTTAGGGTGCATGTTGGGATGGGGAGATTTTGACTTCACTGGTTTCTGGCAGCTTAAACTAGAAATTTCATCTTGCCTCATGGTGGACGGTGCCAAAAGATAGGTCTGATTCCCCATGAATGTTAGTTCGTGCCATGCAAACACGTACTGCAGGCACCCATGACAAAAGTGGCAGCTTGTGTCGACCGAGACTGAGGGAGGGAGGAACCCGAGGAATGAGCCCTCTCGTCAGCCGTCCCGTCAATCGTGATCAGTCAGCTGCTGCTTATGATGAAACCGGTCTTTGGGGGATTTTATTCTGCATGGCTGGCCAGCTGGTATGTGTTTCTGTCTGGGCTCTGCAGCCCTGGCCCTCATTTGAGGAGGCAGGCCTTTTGTTCTGTAGCAGGCTTCAAATAGTTTGGCATCTGTTGGTTTGTGTTGTCTGGTCGACCATTTGTTGCGTTAGCAAGCTTCCTTCTAATCACAGCTCCTGAGCAGTCTGCTCCCCTGTGACAGTTTCTGCTTCAAAAAGTAGAGGTAGATGTGTGCTGGCTGTGAACTCCCACACCTTCTCTCCTTGAAGAGGTGAGGATATTTGCACAAAGGAGAGTGAAAGTAGCTACCATGGTTTGCTTCTGATTAACTGTTTGGTCACACTACTGTTTCTTACCATCAGGGAATGTTAGTGGTGAAAAGTACAAGTCATGTGTAATCCATACTTCCACTGCTTCGCAAACGGCAGAGCTGGTGGACAGAAAAGAGTGGTAGTGATTAGATCCGCAGCAGTGATTCACAGCCTGGGATTATGGTTTCTGCAATTTGCTTGAGTTTGTACAACCCAAATATCAGATAACATTACGATTTACATTTTCCATGGAACGCTGTCTCAAGAACGTATTGATTTGTGCTGCATCAGATTACTCAGGGGCTGGAGAAAGGCAAAAGGAGAATTTTACTTTTTTCCTGCTGACATTTGAAAAACAGGATTATACAACTTCGCATATAGCCCTGCGTAACCTTCAGTGACCAGCCTCAGAATGTCACTTAGGAATTTCTATTTTTTAAGCTTTCTTTAGATAGTTAAGAACTGTCTTCAAATCCCTTGAAGTCATGCATTAGTCTGTTCCTGCCACCTTAGCCCCAAGCAAGATGCAGAGCGAAGCAGAGGGAAAAGAAGGTAGGAGATGACTGCATTTCACCCTTTGGGTTCAACACCACCCTCTTTTTGCCTCTCACGGATCCCCAGCCCAGTGGTGGTTTCCTCTTTAGCATCCCTGGGCTTCTGGATGAGCAGCCCTGACTTGGAAAGCTGCTGTCTTTACTATCGGTGAGCTCCATGGAGAAGGGTTTCCCAGAGTCAAGTGGGTTCTAGTATTAGTGCTGCCCGTTGTAGCACATGGTCTGTGTCACACTAATGTGACAGTGGTCCTGCCACTGCACAGCCTGCTGTTCCCCCCTCCTTACTGCAGTGTGTAATACCTGTCCCCGCAGTGGTAGTCAGTGTGGTTAATGCTACAGAAACCAGACATTCGATCTTAGATTTTCTAAATTATTTTTAATTCAGTATTCATTTGTCTATACTCCCACATTAAACTGTTTCCAGAAGAACAAATTAAGAGATTGAGCCATTAAAAACCCTAGTGTTAAGGCACCTGCTCAAATGTACCAAATTTTCAGAGGAACTGAGCCTGTGTGCTCCCCAAGAAGCAGTATTTTGAAGCAGTAAAGTCCCTGGACAATGCAAATGCTCAGTACCTCCCAAAAATCAAGTCACTCTTAGTTAGATGCCTACTTTAGTCATCAGATTTTGGCCTCAGATCCAACATGTGTGTGTGAAAATGAGTGGGGAGGGGGAAGCTGAGATTTATTTTTTTTTTAACTTCTCAGCTGCTTTGCTTAGAAGCCACAGACTGCTCTTTGTAAGCGTGCAGCTGTGGCTAGTCCGTCACACAGTATTTTATGTTAGGATGAGACAAGCACCGAGCCAACGTAGCTCCTATTGTTACTTGTCTGTCATCCTATGTTAGCAGAATTCAATGCAGGCAGTGTTTGCCAAGGAGATGTGGCATTAGAGCCGCATATGTAGATGAAGGCTCTCCAGATGTGTTGTACTGAAAAGTTCAGAGCCCGGAGCACGCAGCGGTTACTTTTTCTCCCCTTGGTATCTGTATAATTCGATGAGGCACCACAGACTCGATAGTCTCATAGGAAGTAATAGCCTTTGCCACAGTGGGTCACTCTCTGATGCAATGGGAGGAGACATCTTTGCGGTGCTGTGCCAGGAGTTATGCAATCTAAAATGTCAACTTGAACTATGTCCAAGCACTACTCAAGAAATAGCTGTAGTGCTGAACGCTCAGGTGCTGGAGATGCTTGGGTACTTGGAGAGCATGGAAGCTCAGCAAAATTACTTTCGACGTGCTTGAGAAAACAATGGGACTTGCAGAAATTGAGCTACTGAGAGATTCAATTTGTAGGGAAGGAGAAGGAAATTACCTAATTGTTTCAATGCACTAGAAGAGGAATGCATTTATTGGTAGGGGGAACTCTTCTTGATGTGACGGTACTGTTAAATCCCTAGTCTCTGTTCAAGAAGGAGGGATGACATGGGTTTGTCTGGGATCAATGGACTTTCCGGTCTCTTCCTGATGTTATTGTGGGGTATATTTGCCTTCCTTCACAAAGGATGGTGGGATGTGGGCTTTTGTATCAGTTATTCTCGTTTCTTTTCTTTCTCCCCAGTTCACTTCCTTGGCATACTCCATTGCAAGGACAAACCGTGAGGAACCTGTGTGACGAATATTCTGGGGTAAGGTGAAGGCTGTAACCAGCCCAGATTTGATGCTCTCATAATACAGGTCTCTCTTAGTTTTGTTGTATAGGCCTTTTCTTGGCTTCAAAGGATTTGCTAGGGTAATGAAACTGCTCCATGGGGAAAAAATGTTTCTGTGATATTTCCTTCTCTATACCAGATATTACAGCAACATCTCACACTAGAATAACTATATCCAAGTATTTAATCTCAGGCATTTTAGTCACTCTTCACTAGTTCTTTTGCAGGGTTCACAGAAGGATAGGCAACATTGAATTGCTAAAGAGCAGAGTATGGAGACAAGTCATGGTAAGGTCAGCAAAAGGCAAGGGTTAAAGAAAAAGGCCCAAGATAAGCTGGATAGGGCTGGCTGAGGCAATGAGTACAAAAGCCTCAGAAAGCCAGGACTACAGCTCCAGATGCCATCAAAGGGGTGAAAAGGAGATCGTAAAAATACCGGCTTCAACTGTGGCTGCTCCTCCACACACTGCTTCCTCAAAAAGCAGAGGAAGGGGCCATGGCCCACTCCCAACATCCTTGCAGCCCAGAGAGTTGCTTATCTTTGGAAGAGCTCTGTCTAGCTCTGTCTCTTAGATTCAACAGCTCCTTTACCAGCATACTTCAGAGTTAAAGGGAACTCAAGCAGTCACAAAACCAGTTACTAAAGTGGATTTCTGGAGATGGCAGATGATGGAGGAGGGAGACCACTGAGGTCAGTTCACACTGTTCACAAACAAATGTGTGAAGCTATCTGTGGTGCTGCACAGTGTGGGATGGGCAGGGGTAGGTCTCCTAATGTCCTTCCAAAGCTCGGGCCCAGGAACTTGGGTAATCAAACACACCAGAGCAGAGGTAGGTTGCATCCTTGGCAGATGGGTGCTCACCAGCACAAACGGCTTGGGAAGGATGTGAGTGGAAAAGAGATACAGAACTCACTAGCCCATAAATGTGATGTACCTCCTCTCCCTCAAAGAATTATGAAGGAATGCACTGCTTGGGGTTCTGACCGCAGGTAATGGGCTGAGTGATAAGGGGTTGTGGTGCTTGTGTGGAAGGAGGACATGAAAAGACATGAAGTGACATTTAATTCCTCAACTTTTCTTATCCCTTATCCAAAGTGATCCTAAGAATTTCAAAACACTGCTAGATACCTTTCTTTTTTTTTTCTTCCCCAGGAACTTGACTTTGCAAATGAGGGAGTGAATTAGAAAGTAGAAATAATACATAGAATTTTTAATGCCAAGTGATTGGCAACTCACAGTAGTAAATGTTTCAAATGATCAGTTTGTAAATTCATTGTCTAAAATTTGTTTTCACAAACCA
Organism: Calidris pugnax; assembly: GCF_001431845.1. Classification (NCBI taxonomy): domain Eukaryota; kingdom Metazoa; phylum Chordata; class Aves; order Charadriiformes; family Scolopacidae; genus Calidris; species Calidris pugnax. The sequence goes on along the minus strand of NW_015090922.1, from coordinate 31,350,480 downwards.
TCCCTGGGGCAATTAGGAACATACGAGTAAATTCGTAGTGAGAATGACCTGTTTGTGGATAATTTCTTCAAATAAAAAAACAGAGTTGATTTAAAGAGAAAGCAACTATTGTGAAGTGAATTATTTGCTCATATCTGTTTCTGAGATGTGTCTCATCTCCTCCTGTAGATTTCTAAGTCTTTATGCATGAGTCACTAACAGTATGATGAAACAAGGGATTTGCATGAAAAAAAAATCTTCCATCTTTTTAAAACACATTTCATCACTTCTTCTGTGCTTCCAGCTCTTCTCTTTACATGAAATCAAGATAAGAAAAATATATATAGGCTATATACCTAATGATATCCTGTGCAGTTGGTTTTTTCCACAGAATGTTCGTATTATTCATAGTGTTATTTTTTATCCGTTACTGATTGAGAGATTTTTAAACAATTTTTCATCAGCAACAAGAACAATATTTTAGGGACATGTTTTTGGAGAGCTTGCTTTCTACATCAAGGTTTCTCATCAGTGGATCTTTTTAAAAATTATAATGTGTGTTTTTTGGTCTTTGCCAAAGTATCTTTTTATTCCCACAAAAGACTGACAGTAACTCGGTCGGCAGTTGTCTGTTTATAGAGGTTCTAACTGCATTTCTTTTGTAATGATGTGCTGTACATGCATGCATGGATACAAAAATACAACAATACAATAAATTAGAGGAAGATGATGATTGATTTAAGAGGCCTATTATTTTTACCACACTCTGCTACTGGCATACCAGGACTGCAGTTTTATCCAGGCGTTCCACTGCTATCAGTATCTTTTAGATAAGCTTTAAATAACCACTAGGAAAACATTCCGGACAGCTTTATGAAGATAATAACAGCAATTAAATTGTGATTCTTTGGGGAGAAACCCTTAGCAAACCACCGAGGGAAATTTCTGAGTGGGGTGTCCCGAGCCGGGTGTACGGAGGGAGGGAGGGAAACCCACGGCGTGGGCAGGATCAATGGGGCCCTTGTTGGGCTGCAGCTGGCGTCGCGCCCCGGCAGGTGGGCAGGATTTGGGCCGCCTGCCTCCATCAGATCCCTGTGCTCCTGCCTGCCTCCCACCCCATCCTTCTGGCAGCTGGAGGGATGCTGCCCCACTGCTCCCCCCCCACATCGCCCTGCCGTACCCCTCCTCAAGCACTGCCCGGCAGCTGAGCGAGGGCTGAGAGGAGCCCTGCTCCCCTGGCAGGCAGAGATCCCTATTGATGGGAAAAGCAGAGAGCAGAGGTCCAGGGATGGACAATAACCATGTGCTGGGGAGCTTCTGGGCTGGGGAGGGGTAGTGGCCCCTGCTCTCTGGAAAGACAAACAGCCGAGCCCTCCCCAGGCACAACCCGCCCTGCTGCGCCGATCGAGAGGCTGTGGGCAAATTTCCTCCTTCGCACGGTTTTCTTTCTTTTAAGGATGGATTGAATGTCAAGCAGCTACTAATGCCTCACTGCAATGGTCTGCCACCTGTTTTCTGGTGGGTTATGCTGGGCTTAAGGGATGAGAGGCTCTGGGTTGCAGGCACAGGGACTCTGCACTGTGACCCACAGTGTTGCAGGGGGCTTCTGCACAAAGTGTGAGGATGGGCACTGACAGTTGGCTGTGGTGGGGTTAGGGACTTTACTCTCTTTTTTATTCCTCCACACTTTTTGGAGGGTTGCCCCTGCTCAGGGCAACCAGCAGCGAATGTGTGGTGGTTCCTTGCTGGTGGCAGGGCATGGTCTGGCGTGGCACTGCAGGTGGCTGGGTTGGCACTTATTGGTACCCTGGGGCAGCAGCTGTGGAGGAGGCAACATCTCCTTACTCTGCCCACCCAATCACTGTGGCTTTCTCTTGGAAAAAGGTTGCTGTGGACAGCAGGGGCTACGTGCCTCCTAAAGTGTGTGGCTGCAAAGACAGTGGTGAGGAGTGGTGGAGTCCCTGCCCAGGACCGACAATCTGAGGGCTTTACCTGTGGTAAAGTTCTAAGCAGCATCCCTCCAGGGATGGGTGAGCCCTGTCATTTTCTCCTTACTCTTTCTAGGACAACAGTGGAAGTGGGGCTCACCATCTGGGTAATCGCCTGTGCCTCTGTGTCCCCTGCTGCCTGTTGCAGCCATAGAGTGAGACCCAAGTTCAATCCACATTTCTGTGTGTTGACATTCAAATGTGTCTCCTGCAGGCAAAAGCTGATAGTGAGGGCAGGGCCCAGGCAGGACCAGGTTCCCTCTCAGAGTTGAGGTCCCACTGTTCTCCAACAACTTATTGAGAGATGCTAATTAGCCCAGCCAGCAGCCCACCCGCCAGGGGTGCAGACCACTTTCTCACATCTGCAGGTCAGGAGCTAATGGGTGGCTGGAGCTCGCAGAGAGAGCAAGAAACAGCAGTGTGAGTGGATCACTGGCTCTTCCTGCTCTGGATGCTGTAGCCCTACAGAGACAGGAAAAGCAATGCCAAGCTGCAGTCTTGTTCCAGGCCTCGTGTGAACACTGAGATGCCGAGCTGTGGAAAGCGGGTTTGTGAACCAGAAAAGCTTTGGTAGAGAGGGAAGAGAGGACATCAGGGGCGGAGTGGGAATATCCAAAAAGCATGAATAGCTGTTCCTGGTGGGTACAATTGCCTAAGTCACTGCTTCATTTATATTCCTCCCATACCTAGCTGAGTGCTCACTGACTTCGTGATGGCCTCCCAAATGTCCTGAGAGTTGTCCCTTCGCTAGCTTCCTCCGGGAATAAATAAACCAGAGCAGTTAACTTGGAGTTGTGGTTATCTGAGGACTGCTACTTTTGTGGGAAAAAGCTTGGCATTATGCATGTGGACAGTGAGCCAGCAGTGAAGCCGAAGTGAAGAATAATGGTGCCTTTAGAGCTTCTTTTCCAAATGCCTGCCATTAGGGTTTAAGTTCTGAAAGGAGCTTATTGCTTTCAGGCAGGACTGTTTTACCACAAGAAAATTGGAGAGAGGAGGAAGAAAGAAGAGGGGAGGGGAGAGAAAAAAAGAAGTCCTGTATTGTATAAAAACAATTGGGACTTAGTGGAAAGTGGAATTGGTTGCTAATGATCTGTGGCTAAGAAAGCATTAAACACATTCAGACTCCAGCCTCTGTGATGATAATACTCGGTGGGAGAGAGGAAGGCAACATGAATGTCAGGGAAGTAGGGAAGGGCTATAGTCCTGCCTCAGCGCAGTGTGACTGCTGCCCTGGTTTCACCGCTCAGCCGGAGCCTGACTGCCCCATGCCCACTGGGTACCAGCCATGCAGTCCTACATTAGCCATTAGCAACAGCTTTCCCTACTGCTCTTTTTGGAAAAAAAAACCAACAAGTTTTTGTCTAATATCTGTCCATTCCCCTCAGAGTCCTGTTGAGAGTTAATTTGAAACAGGGTTGTTAAGGAGCTCCCCCCTGCAGCAGTGAAGAATAGGTGCTACCACTGCAGGACTGATGGAAAAAATCCTATGGTGTGTGTTACACTGGAGGTCAGGCTACGTGATTATTGTAGCAGTTCTTGCTGGCCTTAAAATCTACGTCATTCTCTGCTTCAGCAGGGCTGACTTACCACCTAGAGGCTGTAACTCAGGTGGTTTTTTTGGTGAAATGCAGGCGTTCGACTTTTCCTGCTGCTCACTACCTGTGACTTTAATTTATGCTACTCAGAAGAATTCATCTTATGCACTGGGTTCATACAGACTACTTTAGTTTTCATTCTGTTTTAAGTATGTGTAATGCCAGGTACTTTTGTTATGGCTGCAGCCTCTGAAAATAGAGAACACCTGACATGGCTCTTTGCACCCCACATCTGTGGGACAGCTTCTCCCTCTCCCTAAGTGGACCATTTGCCCTGTACATCCCTCCCAAGAAGTGGGTTCTTAGAACTTCCCTGCACTATCCTGGTGTCCCTGCATTGCTTACCCCTGCAGCTGGTGCCAGGACAGCGGGGACAGCTATTTTTCTGTGCTCGTTACAGTCCCTGCCTGCAGATGTGTCAGGCAGCAGTGAGGTAGGTGTCTGTCTCCTTTCCTAGTTCTGCAGGAGGGCATGGCTGCCTCATCGATGGACTGCTGTCTTTCTGCCTATGCGTATGTCCAGGGCTCAATCCTGCAAGGTGGTGAGGTTGGCTATATATCATGAGCCAAAAAGGAAAGAACACAGGGTTTAGGTAACCAGGCTCTATTTGGAGCCTGTCATTTTATTACTTTGCTAGAATAATTTCTACTTTGATGACTTCAGTCACAGGCTTCTTTGTTTATTTGCTCTGCTGCTAAATTGTGATTTCTGAAATCACTCCCTGTTGACCCCTTTATAATTCTCAGCTTCCCTAATAACCCTAATTTTCTGTCCCAATTTTCTTCTCCATTGTTAACACCTGCTATTTTATTTTTCTTTGTAAACTGGAAACTCTTATGGCAGAGCTCTCTTTAGTAGAGTGGCTATGGTGAACTGACATATCCTAGTAAAGTCCTGTGCTTGTATGGAGCTCAGATACTGAGGAAATTTGAAAGAGGTGTAAAACAGTTTTCTATTCAAACAATGAAAAATCATTTGTCTTTACTAATATTGTCTAGGAAATTCAACAGAAACAAATGGTATGGTCATTGCAGCAAGATTACGGGTTTTGATCTTGCTTGTATAGCAGAATTATTAGGGAAGGAAAGGAGGAATCCATTACATACAATTTTTAATGTAATTAATGTAAATATTCCATAATTTTTAATGTGTTGAAGAATGCAGGTATATGAGCCAGTAGACACTGAACTGCTTTTCAGTCATCAGGAAAGCACTGTTGCTGGGAAGTCTCTTCTTTATGCTGCTGCAGACAGATGAGACTTAGCTGTGCTAGTTCTTACCATCACACCAGAACTGCAAAAGAAAAAAATATTTTTCTTTAACAGACCTGACATGTTTTGTTTTGCAGATAAAACCAGCCTCTGCTTATGTACCTCACTATCATTCTGCTTGGAATTGTCACCTAATCTTGGCCTCATTTGCTTCTGTGCAATTGCAGTGAAAACTGCCTGACAGTCCCAGGTATCACCCAGTTTACAGTGAGGGTGCATCAGTGAGAACTGGCTCCCAAGACTGAATCCTGCATCAGAGTAAACCCTGGCATGATATCATTGGCGTGACTCTGGATCTGCATCAGTGGCTGTGAGATGACATCTTCCCTTTTCTTTTGAGAGTTCTCCCAGTCTTCAACAAAAGTGCAATCCCATGGGGCACCTGGTAATGTTTAATAACTTCTTGTTAGCTCTGAGTCAGGCAAAGTCAATTATCTCCTTTAGGCAGGGATTGCATCTAGAGTGGAGTCCCTCTTCCAGTTGTGTTGGACCACATCTGGTAGAGGAAGAGACTTCCCACATTACCTTCCATAATAAATAGATGATAAAAGAAATTGGAGTGCAGAAGATAATGAAAAAACAGAACATAATGAAAGTAGTCTCTAGACAGGATGAAAACAGAAATCCTTCTCCAAGCAGACACCCTGGAAATTGCTACCTTAAGCGATGTGCAAATACTCTTACTACACATGCTTGTAGTACATCATGTTGTACATGTTGGCCACTCCTGGACTGAACTGAAACAACTTCCTGAAGACCAATAGTATTATAATGATTTTGGATTCATGCAAAGAGGGAACTGGAAGCTATGAATTGGTCTAGTGCTTTGCTCAAGTGAAGTTTCCTATTATGAACTGACCCCTAAGTCCGTAATCAACACATTCATGACGTAAGCTGAATGTATATGATAAATTATTTGTACCAATAGCTCCGAAAAGTCCAATTCAAGGACTCTGGACCTGAAGAAGTAGATACAGAATAACATGAAGTCCTTGCTCCAGAAAACAGGCAGCTTAGATATTGAACAAGATGTGCCAAGTGGTACAGAGACCTCTTCTGGGAGGGCCATCTCTTTTTGTTTGCTTTAAATCTAGCTCTTCTAAAGCTTCATTTGACACTCTCTGTTTCTTACAGTGGACAGACAGTGAACACTCATTTCCTATTCACTCTCCACATCCTTCGTGAGTTTTCAGAGCTCTATAAACTGCGCCATAGTTTATCATAGTTGATCTTTCTCTGAGCTTTCTACACCTTAAATGTGTCCTTTTTGAGATGAGGGCACCCTAGCTGAAAAAATATTCAAGCTACAGATGAACAGAGCTGTAATTATGTTTTTATTTTGCCTTTTATTCCTGGCATTTTAGTTGAGTTTTTGACTGCTGCTGAGCAATAAGCATCAGCTTCCACAGAGCTGTCTATTGTAACCTCAAGCTCTCACTCCAAAATGCTAATTGTCAGCTCGGAGTCCATCATTTTACTTCACTGTGAAGGGTATTTGCTCTGCTGCAAGGACAGACCTCCAGTTTCATGTCTTTTGGCCAATTATCTATTCTTACCAGGTCCTTCCCTCTTATTTCATGAGTTCTAAGTTTCTTTAGAAGTCATTCATGGGAGGCTTTGTCAAAAGCATTTTGAAAATCTGGTTGTGCTTTGCTTGACTGGTTCACCTGACCCATATGCTTGTCAACTTCAAAAACTCTAATGGCTTTATAAGGCAGATTTTCCTGTTAGAGAACTGACATTGGCTCTTCCATGTAGATTGCATTTAGACATGTATCTTAGGTAAAGTCTCTCCTTTATTGTAGGTTTTACAAATTTGTGCACTAGTGTTACTATCTTGCAGGCCTGTAGCTCTCTGGGTCTTCCCTGACATCACGTTTGCTAGCCTTCAGTTTTAATGTGGGAGATCACATATCCTTATTAGTGATTCAGCTATTGCCTCCTTGGGTTTTCTTAGATCTCTTGGCTAAATACCACTCAGTCCAGAAAATTCGTTAGCGCTTATGCTAATGTTACAATAGCCTTTTCACAGCCACTTATGTTTCAGATGGATCCTCTGCAGTATTGCCTTCCAAAAAGGCTTCTAGAGAGGAAATATCCTCAGTTTCTTCTATAGCAAGCAGTGATGCAAGCATTCATTCTGCTTTTCTGCAACAGCATTGCCCTCTCTGAGCACTCAACCTGGCTGTCAGTGGGCCCCACAGACTGCCTGGCAGGCGTTTTGCTCTGATGTGCTGGAAGAGGAATTCAGTATTACTTTTGATTGCTCCAGCCAACTGTTCCTCAAACTCTTTTTTTTTTTTTTTTGGCCTGTCTAATTATATTTTTGCATTTAATCTGGCAGAGTTTATGATCCTTTTTATTTTCTTCATTTGGATACAGCTTCTGCTTTTTGAATGATGCCTTCTCAATTCTAATAAACTCTTTTACTTCCCAAATCTTTGTTTCACTGCTCCACCACACTTGGTTCTTTTTATTGTTTCACAAGTTTTTCCCAACAGACAGTATGCACTGAAGCTCTGCTTTCAGTAGGATGATTTTTGGTAGTCCCTATGCTGTCCATAAGGATTTCATTCTCTTACCTACTTCTTTTAGCTTCTTTTTAAAGAAGTTTCTTCATTTTCCTATACTTCCATTGCTCAAAGTTTAGCACAATTGTAGTGGATTTTTGACCTTTGCTGTTCCAGAGAGGATACTGGATCTAAGCGTGGTCACTGCTCTTGAATCGCGCTTTTCCTATGAAGTTTGGACCCAGAACCTACATAGTCTTTAGTATTTTCAAAAAAAGTATTTTCAAAACCTGAGATGAAAAGAATTTAGGGTAAGAAGGAGACAGCTCAGGTACTTGTGTCAGTATTAATGGGACTGATTTAAAGGCAAAATAGTAGAAGAGATTTAAGAAATAATGCTGAAGTATTAAACTGTTACAGAATTTATCACAGACCAGGAAGGAGGGTAGTGTGGAGATAGACTGCCTGAGGCTAATATCGCTGGAGGAGCAGAGCTGAGGTCAACTAGATGTGATGAAGTGACGGCAGGCAGTATCAAGAGCAAGCAGAAGAGAGGAAATGATGGATGAGGAAAACAATTTTGGCAGTGGTACTTAGAACAGATTGAAGGGTGATCAAGAAATATTCAAGTATTGTTGCAGGGTGTGGCATGAGGAGATAATACCGCTTTTCTCCATACTAATTCCCTTATGCAAACAAAGCTTCCTCTATGCAAACTGGATCAACATCCTGAATGCATTTGGACAGCTGGGCCTCTGTCTGAACCAGTTCGTATCTCAAAAACTGATGCAAATCTTATAAAATGTTAACCTGATTAATACATGACAGAAATTAAGGATTAGAAGCTGTGAGTAGAGCTCATGGTCTTGAAAACATATCCGAATGCTGCAATGCTATGAGATTACTTGTGCCATTTTGCCTAGAAGATCCTCTAGCAAAAGGAAAATTAGCAGAAAAACCTCAGGTCAGAAATGGTAGCAGAAGGCTAATCCTTCAATTAATTAAATCATTGCAGATGAACCGTCTTTATGCAAAGGAAGCGGGTAATTTTGCATTACTGTTTTGCACATGTGGGCTTTATTCACTGAGGAGATGTAATCATCAGTCCAGGTAGTGCTTTTCTCCTTACCTCTCAGCCCCTGGCTTAGAAATGAATGTGTGCAGAATGGATGTGTGTGGTAGTAGCTATATTCTTTTCCCCTGATTTATTTGGTCCCATACATGCTGAATACATCAGGCATTTGTTTAAGTGTGCCTTTCTGGGTAACTGTGGACTGGAGGAGTATTGAACTTGGTATAATACGAATCTCTCAATAAATAAAAAATCTCCTACTAAATCTCCCTTTATAAAGGCTGAGAAGAGAGATCTGTAGCATTCCACCTGTGTATGAATCGATTTCAATCAGCCTTTAGGAGGTTTCAGGCTGCATTAGCTGTAGGATAGCATAGCGCAGCAACGAAACTGCCCTCACCTCCCTTATTGACAGCTTTGTTATGAAACATGGAATATTTAGATTGAGGAGATTCATCCCAGTACTGCAGACACCCAGCCCTGTTATCTTCATTTCACGTCTATTGTAATGCTATTCACAAGCACACCAGCTTCCCCATCACATGCAACAGGGCACCAGCTTCTCTGGAAAAAGCCTTTTCTGGAAACTAATTAGCTCTTTAAAGGGTGGGGAGGGGGGAAAGGGAGATATTTTCTGGGTATTTTTTTTTAGAGCAATTTCTGTGTTTAGGAAAATGGGCCAACTTTCCCATTTCAGAATCCTCTGATTCAGATATGGGCAAGGTGAGAGGTTAGAGGCCTCGTTGTTAATGAGAGAGGCAGCCTCTGATTTTTACACTAATTGAAGCATTTACATTTTTCAGCAGAACTAAAATGCAAAACTAACACATTCCTTGGAGATTTATAACCCCACGATGGATTCTCCTATCCTCTCTCCCTTAATTATCCCAAATTATCTGAACTCTCATGAAGAAGAAAGAAATTAATATTAATATTCCATTTAGAATATACTCTAAAATGCAGTAGAAAATGGAGGCAATAATAATGATAAAGAGGGTAGCTGAGATGATTTGGAATATATAATCTTTTTTCTCTTCATTGCAGCTTCCTTATACTAGAGTAAGCCAGGAAAACTCTGTCTAGCATTCATTTAGCAGAGCAATTTTTGTGCTGCATTGACTCCCAGTATATAAGTAAAAGCTTGGTAAAATATTGCTCTGTCTGTTAAATGTAGTATTTTGGCTTTGTGCCTTGGTCAGAAAAAAAAAAAGAAAAAGGATAAAAGAAATTGGATAACTTTTTCTGAAAAGTGTTTGTGCATGGGGGGCAAATAGGCAGGTAAGGCTCATCACTGGAGAACAGACAAGAAAAATAGCAAGAAGAAAAGAGCAGCTATAAACTACACATGAAATGAAGCAGAAATTATAGTTTATGTTGAAAGAAAGGAGGGAATTACAGTTATCTGAACAGCAAACAGTGGGGTCAAATTAATCATAAGCTGCAAATGTCGCATCTGTATATATGGGCTGTGGGCCAGAGGAGAGGCTCTACTTACATGAAAAAGACAGGCAGAGAGGTGCCACAGTGAGGGTGGAAGAGGAAAACGAAGAATGTCTCTTCATTTGGATTGAGAGACCAAAGTACCTGATAAGCCTCCTTTTAACCACTGACTAACTACTGATGGCGAGTTACAGGTTTGCAATTGGCCTTTTGCCACTCAGAAATGGCTTCCAGCTGCTGCCCCATATTCCTTGCTTCCAACTCTAGGGCACTGGCTTTGGGCTCCCAGTTCCCTGGAAGTTGATAGTTACAAGATACGAGTGAAGGAGAGGCCTAGTTTTTGATACTATTTACCCTGAATGCATATCTGTGCCCAAACTCAGCTTTAAAGCTGCAGGCAGCAATATTTATATAAATTATAAATCTGAGTCCCGTGACCACATCTTCATGTTCTGTGTAAATTTGTTCTGTTTCCATTAACAGACACGCACTGAGAGGAGCCAGAGATGTTCCAAGGACACATCATCTGTGAGCATCTTGGTTTACAATTGCCTTGGTGTTACGCTGTCAGCTGTATCTGGAACCACGTTATGCCGTGAAAGTAATTTTTGATTTCTCAAACAATATTTTGTGTCCCAAATGTAATATTTTAGAGGCAGAAAGGATATAGAATATCCCCCTACTCTCCTATTTTTATAAGCCCTTTCTTTCTCACTGTCTTAGTACAATGTTGGCAGGTTGCTGTAAGGGTAGAAGTCTTCAACCAAAGTGAAGCCCATCTGCAAAGCTGTTGCATACAGCATCACATATTGGGCTTGAGGGTGGATTGTAGGAGAAAAGACTGTCATATTAAAAAAAAAACCAAACAACCCAAAATAGAGAATTATATTAAAAATAGGGAGCAGACTTGAGATCAGCTGTGGACTAAAAAAGCCATTTTGCTGTTGCTTTTCAGCTCAAAAATAGCCTTTACTGTCTTTGTAACACTGTGCCTGCACTCTTTACTCAGCTTTCAGAGGCTGGAGACACGTTTGTATGAAGTCTAGACATATATAGAAGATGTTCACGTTCAACGTCCACTACAGCTGGGGGTCAATGGTACGTGGGACTAGGTATACTTACCATTGCAGGTGGCTTTATCTCGGTGCTCTCTCAAGGTGATAAAACACAGAAACTAGAGGGAGGGTGCTGTGGACCTGCTGGGGATGGGTGCTGCAGCATCACACGTTGAGATACTGTACGTGCAGTGGAGCTAGGCCCTGGACTGTGTGTGGCAGAACATCCCCAGCACACGTGCAGAGGGTCCCCAGCACACGTGCAGGATTGCACCCAGGGAGGTGCTGCACAACTGCCCCACTGTACCTGGGGACCCTGGGTTACTGTACACTGGTACACTTGTTATGTAGCTAGGGGATGCTGTGGGTCGGAGCTTGTGTTTCTCAGCCTTCTCCAATATTTGGGAAGGAACACTAGGTCTTAATGCAGCGCTTTGTTGTTCTGTTCAATATAGTGACATTCAGTCTCAGGCAAAGCAATTTTGTGATCCTGCCTCCTTGGAGTTAAAGTGGGAATGAAAACCAAACCAAACCAAACCCCACTGCTAAGGACGTTAGCAGTAGCTACAGGGTTTTGGTGTGACTGTGTGTTTTGAATAGTTACTACTGAAGATGTGACCTTTAAACATAATGGAATGGGGAAACCAGATTTTATTTAATTTAGCCTGATGTAACAATTTCAGTGTTATGCATTGCAAGAACATTTGCAATCCACCATTGAGAAATAGTAATGTGATGGATAAAGCACTGGACTGGGATTTTATTCTAGGCATAGCAGTAGACTTTCTACATCAATTTGTCTGAGAAAATTAACCACCCCCCTTAGTCAGGGCTTTCTTATCTGTGAAATGAGAATGATAATCCCACAATACCAGTTTGTGACAAATACACGAATATTACTCATATTTACTAAGCAGTTTCAGATTAAATTTTTCTCTTGTCCAGCTATTTCAGAAAACAACTATCATGAAAACCTGACTAAAGAAATGAAAGCTGTTACCTTAAATGTCTAATGCAACTTGTCTGACACATGCTAGACTGTTGGATGCCCCAGGATGAGAAATTAAAATAGTTTGTTTAAATTATTGAACAACTGATTGCTAAAAGTATTGTATGACCAAAGACATCTCTTACTGACTTCATAATCACTGAAACTTTCTGCAGCAGTCATAAAAAATTATGCATCTTAATTACATTCCTCATTAATTTTGTCCATTAAGTAAGAGATATGAGGCTAAAATGAGACAATTTTATTATTAAAACTACAATTTGATTTCCAAATATCTTTTTGATCTGTTCTGCAGCAAACATTTTATGGATTGCTTTCTTGTTCATATTCTGCAAACTGTTACAGAAGAAAATGACGCATATGAGAGGATGAGGAAAGAAATAAGGCAGCACATGCTATAAACGGAAATAAATACAAGGTATCTATGCATGCCTTTTATTACATGTCTTTTTCTGTATTGCTCTGGGTGAAAAGAATTATTCTACGTTTCTTCATGAGAATTAGGATAACACACTGAATTCCAGAAGTTGCCTGGTACCTTTTCTTAATTCGCAAAAACAAGACTGTTTTGTTGGGTTTTTTTCATTCTTGTTTTCATTTCCTCACAGCCATCTCCAGTGCATCACATATAGAGCCCACAGTGGTGCTCATTTGCAAGAAAAGTGCCACATGTGTGTGCATGATGGTCCGATTGTGAAAGACTTGCCTGCCTTCCCCTTTCTGCGCATCCCAAAGGCCACATTTGTCATATAGTCACTTTGCTATGAGTGTGTAATTAAATGTAAAGCACTTTGGGATGTTCAGCTGTATAAAGTATTGCTATTGAAATGCAAGTTGTTTTTCTGCAGCCAAACACAAAAAGTAAAAACCAAATAAACAGCAACAAAAAACAAATGAAAAGGTTTCTAGGGATAAAAATGTGAACACTGTTAGATAAATAAAACATTAGAAAGAAAGGAAAATACTTCCGGAAAACAAATCAATAAGATAAAAAAAAAGATTTATTTGAGAAAGTTGACAGGCTTGCAGAAATTTCTAGCTTACAAGCTATTTACAGAGAGAAAATATGATGAATCAAGACACAATCATCAAAGTAAAAACCCTAGGTATTAAAATTTTAACTCTAACTTGTAGAGAGTCCAAATCTTTTCCTCTGTGACATAAATTTGCACAGGCAGTAGAAGCTTCCAATTACACAGTTTCTTCTGTATTTTACATCTTTGCAGATAATGTTTGTCCTTTTGTAAAATGAGAGTGAGATTCTGTCCTCCCCAATTTATGGCTGCTACATGACATATTAGAAACTGGAATTATTTATAAAAACAGAAAAAAAAATTTAAGGCTTAACAAGCTCATTGGAAGATAGTTCTATTTATTCACTGCAAAATGACATTTTTGCCATAAAGAAACAGCGGCAAGATTTACCCTGAGTTGTGGTTTGGCCATGGACTATACCCTAGGCATTACCCCTTTCAGGTAAATGCCCTGACCGCAAGATTGTGGAAGTATAGGCATAGTCATGTGGTTTTTTTTTTTCTCCATTGGTTCTGATGGTTCACATCTGATACAACAGAAGAGGGAGCTGCATGGGAGTCTCCCCTTCCAGGGGAGTGCCTCAGCCCTCACGCTGCTAAGTAGGCAGTTAAAGAACAAAAATGACCACATCCTACTCCTCTTTGATGTCTTTGGAAAGGGATCCTGTGTCTAAAACCAGGGACACTCACCTGCCTCTTTTTCCATCCAGGTTGTTTTAGGAGGTTACTGCTCCACCTCCCCATAACCCTCCCAAGCGGAGGTTACTGTGCCTGCAAGATCTTCCAAGGGAGCTTCTATGTCAGGGAGGTGTGGGACAGCTTTTGAAGCAGGGCAGAGGCACACATTGTCTTCTGGATCCAGCTGCCCTAAGAATCTCTTTTTTTTTTTGCATTGAAAGTGTCTGAAAAGTAAGTGAAACTCTAACCAACACAGTTTTGGTTTGTTATTTTGGCATTAAATACAGTGAGATGCAATGTATACTATACACATATTTGCCAGATAAGTTCATAAAAAACCCAATTATCAATAAATGCTCTCCATTAGACTCCTAGCTTTGTTTAAGCCTTCAATGATAACTTCTCATCAAAAGTCATGTTCTGAAGGTCCTGGGTTTCTTTAGCTTTGGTAGCTTTGTTGTACTTGACCATATTAACTTGTCATTATCTACCAGTGTGTCCGTGCCAAATTGAAACTAATGGGTTGATGGTAGCTCTCTTTACAAAATGTTCATGCTGCTCAGTTTTGGATTGTTATGTGTTTAAGGCCAAACAATAACAGAAGTGGGAATGCCTTTCAATTTTCTAGTTATCCTCTGCACTTTTAGTTATTTCTGGAAAAAAATGTCTCAAATGTGTCAATTTTCCTAGTCTTAGAAGTATGATTCGTGAAAACTGAGTCTTCTTCCTTGTTTACAGAATACATGGCAACAAATGTTTCCACGCCAGGAGGACTGCAGAGCAAGAAGTTGGACTACCCTTTCATGTTTTGCTTAAACTTACTCACTTTGGGCTAAAGTGACTCTCCTGGAATTTGATGGTTAGCTCAAGTAGTGGTGTGCAGTCTCATTTTCTTACTAGGTATCAAATTGTTTTGGTGAGACCCAGCAAATTCTGAATGTTAGCTTTATGTTTCCCCTTTGTTTGGAGAAAAAAACCAGTGTTATTTGATTTCCTGAATCTTAGTTATAGTTAGCTATAGCTCCAGCCTATTAAGAAAACGTGTCTTGCAGGTTGCTTTGCTTCTGCTCTAGACTGAAATGCAGTGGGAAGATGGGAAAAGACCTCAGCTGAGTTGAAATTAGAGAGAAAGAAAGAAGCACACTTGCACCATTGAAACCTGGATCCATAGAAGGCAGTTTTCACAGTAGCTTTATTGTTCGTGTGTTTCTAATAACCTTCTCATTTCATCTTATTGTGAGTAAGGGGAGATGATGTACTGCCACGAATGCTAGTGCATGGTCTAAGTTCCAGCTTTCATTATTGCTTCCATTATCAGAATGGATCTTCATTGGCTTGAATTGCTAACATTCTTATAGGAACGATAAGACTAAAATGGCTCTACCTGTCTTTCACTGATGTGTGAATCGACAATCAAATGATTGATCAATTTTTCTGTGCTTCAATAGCTTCTTTCAAGCCACACATCCCGAGTTACAGTATAAAATGCTGCAGTTTCAGCTAAGTTTTTTAAGGGATAGGTAAAGTAAATTAGGCAATTAGACCTAATCTTGGATTTAAAAATTGAAAATCCATCAGCATCTCTGTCTTGAAAGAGAAAATACATTTCAAAATCTGAATGGAAAAAGTATCCATACAAAAGAAAACTCCTGTAGTCCTTACAGCCTGCCTATGAATGGCTTTCATGAATTTCTAATATGTTTTTCTTTTGTTCATTTTTTCAAAAAAACTTTGGACCCTAGAAGCTTTTACGAAGGAGGAGTTTTGAAAGTGGAGCAATAGGAAGTGCTAAATATTTTATTAGTGACTTATGAAAACATGCTTTTGCTTTATTCCTTTAATAGAAAAAAATCATGACAGTTAGCAAAACGATGAGGATTAATGTATGAAAATGTATTGCATGGCAGCTTCTGAGTAATGGATTTATAAACAGTTTCTTTTTTTTAAACTTTATGTCAAAATGGATTACAAGAAGACTAGCAAATTATTGTAGTCAGATCAAACAGAGTACACAGTCCATGAGTTTTTCTGCAGCGTCTGCTGCATCCTGACTGAGATCGCCCAGTCTTCATCTAGTTCCCTCTCTAACAGGAATGTCATGTTACTTTTGTTCACTTCCTTGGTTTAACAAAAAGAGTAAAGCAGGTGAACCTCTGAAGAATTTAATGTAGGAAAAAATGCTTCTTGATTTAAGCTAGGTTTCATCCAAAATCTATTTTTCAGTCTATTCAGTCCTTTTTGCAGTTGTTGGTGAACCTCTGCCCTTCATGGTGTACAGGTAATGATTCACTTTTAAACACTAATACAACCAGAGTTGTATGTTCTACACCATCTGTCAAAACTAAGAAGCAATGAAGAGCTGCAGAAGGAAAAAAAACAACCCCAAAGATAAAGGACAAAAGTGAGACAGAGACGATCAAAATAGAAAAGTTGAGGCAGACAAAGGCTGGGTAACCATTTTGACAAGCTGACTGGAAGCCGCTGTGCTTTACGCTGTGAGGGCTACATCCAAGTTTCACTGGTGACAGTACAAAGGCTTCAGTGGGCTTTGATGCAAACCTAATTCAGCCAATTTATTGAATGATTTCTTCATTTTTGTGTCACCAGTCTTGTTGCTGAGCAGGGATGAGGAGGAAGGGGACCAAGGGAGGCCAAAGGAAAGTTGACCACACAAATGTAATGTTGGAGGCATTAGACTGCATGGGGCTGTTCAGCCTCCACAAAGAACCAAACTTATTCCCATGGAAACCAATGTTCGAAGATGAATATGTAGCCTGGCTCTCAGCAGCTCCTTTTCCCTTTTCTCTTTTCTTCTCCCTTGGGATGTTTTGTTGTTGTTTTTGGTAAAGAGAAAGAAAGAGGCTCTTCACCTCCAAGCAGCTTGAGAAAAGACTGGCAACATTCATTCCACTAATAAGCTGGCAATTAATGCAAAGAGGAATGTCCTGGATTTCTCAAAGAGAAGTATTTTTCAACAAGAGCTGGTCAAGATGTTGACGAGATTTTGCTTTTTTTTTCTCTTTCTTTTCTTTTTTTTTTTTTTTTTTTTTTCAAATGGGACATACACTTTCTGGAAAAGGGGGCTAAACTGGTGTTGTAAGTCTGCCCTCACGTGTCGGATTTTAACTCTTCAGAAGAGAAAGTACAAGTGAGCTCAATGGAATCCACCAGACGTATCGTGGCACCGCCCAGGTACAAATCCAGGTTTGCTTTTTTTTTTAATTTTTTGAGTTTTAGGTGCTGATGTACATGTAACAATGGGTTGCACAGAGCGAATACACAGAGACGTGCACCATCCATTTGATGTAGCAGATACGGGTCATTATCATTCCTGCGCTAAGTAGATAATGAATTCAAAGGGAATGTTACAAAGGTGTTGCTGATGGTATCAGTGTTATAATGTGTTGC
The DNA here is from genome assembly GCF_001431845.1 of Calidris pugnax. NCBI lineage: Eukaryota > Metazoa > Chordata > Aves > Charadriiformes > Scolopacidae > Calidris > Calidris pugnax. The sequence continues at coordinate 31,333,438 of NW_015090922.1, read as the reverse complement.
AACTATTGACTGACATAAAAAGAGACAGCCAAAGGTAGGCTGAAAACCAGGAGAATTATGAACTACCTTTCAGTAAGTAAGATACTTGCAGGCTCAGTCTGTGTTTGGCTTGTGAGGAGAGTTTCTGAGAATAGGAAATGTCACAGGGAATAGCGTCATATGGGAAATTTCTAGGGTGAGTCAGCGTGAAGCTGTGCTTGGATGGGGCACGGGTGGTTCTGCAGGCTTTGAAACTAATGAAGCCAAGTCTCCTGCGGGCTTGCATCTGGGGCTGACTGACTTTGGTGTCAGTCATGGTTTTGGCCCGATTGGCCAATCAGAATGACAGTGCCTGTCTGAAAGTGCCTGTGCCTGCTGGACTTTTGATGCAACAAGCAGTTAGAGAGGACATTTTCTGTCCAAAGGAAGACCTCTTCCGTGTGGATCCTCTGATACCTAAATGATGATCTCATGCTGCAGCTTTTTCTTTAGCAGGGAATAAATTTTGGTTGCTCTCCCTTTTCCCTCTCCAGATATCCGTTTTTACAAAACTTGGAGGAACATAATTATCTTTGAGAGCTCTGTCCCTCTATTCCACTTGGCTGACATCAGTCAGTAGGCTCAAAATTATTAGGGAAACCAGCCAGAAAAAATGATTGCCTAAGCCTCATTTCCTTAGGAAACTAGGCTAAAAAGTTAATATTAGCAATAACTCCTGAATTGGAGCCACCACTAGGGGAACGCAGCGTGGCACCAAAGCTGTGTACGCCAAAGCACAGCCTGATGTGTCACTCCCATTGTGCTTTCACTGTAAACTTTCTCCTGGGCCCTGTTAGCAAGCAAACCTTCCTCCAGCTGCTGTGTGGGTGAATGGTCATAGCAGTGTCCTCAGCAGTGGGGTGTCACAGCGTCTTCACTCCTTGGCTTCACTCACCCACTGGTGTTTTTGGGATGTAGACCCCTGCTCACCAGGAAGTGACGGAGATCACACATCCATTTAACCTGGACGTTCCCTGTCCTTCTAAACATCACTCAAATCAGCTATTTGCAAAAGGTTTCATCTCCTGTTACTGAGTAATTAATTTTCATGGCGATTTTTAAAAAAAAAATCTTTCAGAAGACCTACATGTTCTTCTCCACCAAAGTATATGAGTGTCAGTTTGGTTTAGTGTATCTATCTGCAGTCCTTAAATTGTTTCCGAATTTACCTTTTTAAAGTTTTACATTGTCCTTCTAGATAATGATTTATGGATGTGCAGTGTGAGAAATGTATTTTCTACTGCAATGGATGGAAACCAGGGTCTCCGTTGCTACCCAGGGCCTGCATTTCTATCTGCACTGTGTCGTTCATGGTATGTACCCTCCCTTTCCTCCTTCCCCTTTCTCAGAAGAGTGCTTAAGAAATTGCATTTATCTTTGCAGAAAACTGAAATGCTCATTTCTGTTTAAAAAAAAAAAAAGGAAAAAAACACATTTCGCAGCAGACTCTTCCTTCATCACATATGGTCAGCGATAGTCGCCTCACTGAGATCCGTTCAACTCCCAGCGTTTTTTAAGAAGTTCTTTATATACCAAGAAAGGCATATGGCCAAAGCTGCTTGTGCTGAGATTTTTACTGTGTGAATATGAAATGCAGCAATGGCTTTGTCACTGCTTTCCAGCGTGAGCTTATCTTCAGTATTTTGTTTTATCCTGAGGCATTGACCTTTCTATTATCAGCCTCTCCGAAAGGAAGGAGTACAACCATGTCTTAGAATCATAGAATCATAGAATTGCCCAGGCCGGAAGGGACCTCCAAAGGCCATCTAGTCCGACCCCCCCCGCAGTCAGCAGGGACACCCCCAACTAGACCAGGTTGCCCAGGGCCTCGTCAAGCCTCTCCTTGAATATCTCCAGGGAAGGGGCCTCAACCACCTCCCTGGGCAACCTGTTCCAGTGCTCCACTACCCTCACAGTAAAGAACCCCCTGGTTTATATGTGGCTCAAAGTTCTGCCAGAAACTTAGTGTCATTTTACTGCCTGGTTTTACATTCTGCCTGTGATGTACTAATTATCGGGGTGTGACAGAGCACTTATTTCCTATCATAAACCAGGGCTGTTATCCAGGAATGAAATTTTGTTCGCGTCATGAAAGGATGTAACAATATGAAATATTCTCTGAGGGCCATATTCTGATCCTGTTGACATTGATGGGATTGTTACTTTTGTCTTCACCGTGAGAGCCACATAATGAAAGATAATGGCATTACAATGCCTGCTTTTACTTTTTATTTTTTTTAAAGGAGCATTTCCCCACAGTACTGTGAGCACTGGACAGTTGTATACCTCAGCTGAGTACCTGGTGCAGCAATAGCACGGGATATTTAGTATGCTAGAGAGCCACAGCCTTTCTGGATGTAAATCAGCGTAGTTCCTTTCACACCAGGGCCAGTGTACTGTTTCACATTACGGGGAAATCTTGCTCTCAGCTTCAAGCTGCCATTTCCTTCCCCTTTTAGGACAGAAAAAGAAAAGAGACTGCACTTTTAATCCATTCCTGGTAAGGGGAGGATGGGAGGAAAGAAAGAAAACAATTTGGTGACTGTGTAGTAGTTTCCTAGTTCCCTACCAGTAGTGCACAGTTAATGCACATGACTTAATGGGAATACACTTGCACTCAGCTGCACTTGCCTACGGCAGAAGAGATAATGAAGTATTTCTGCTTATACCATCACAAGCCCTCACTTGAACAGCAGAAGCACAAGTTCAAACCAGATTCAAACCAAGAGCAAGGGTGAACAGAGTGCAGCCTCCAGCCTGGCCAGGGCTGCTCAGCACCACTCTCAGAGACACTGGGTGTTGTTGGACACTTAGGCATCGTGTTAGAGCCTCACGTTGCTGTCACTATCAGTGTTTTGTATATTCACAGACTGATGGCTATTTTTTGTCCTCTGTGGAAGAGACTGTAACATTTAAGGACAAGTAAGAAAGTTGGCATTTTTAGCCAAATTCCAGCAGACTAGACAGCCCACAGTGTTCAGAATATGTGTGATATTATATTACAGACATTTCTGGTTCTAAGAGCAGGATTCAGCCCTGAACTCATTTACATGATTAAAACAAAGCCAAAATGTCCTACCACACTTTTATAACAGTAGAATGCAAATTTTGATTTACAGTTCCAACTCAGTTCCTTTTCTTACTGATATTCCCCCATCCCTTTACCTTCCTCCTGGAAAAAAAAAACACAAACAAAAAAAACCCCAAACCTTTGCATCTTTTACTTCTGTCTTAAGCATCTCTCTCTGATCTTCTACAGACTGAACCCTGACAGTTTTGGAAGGAAATAGATGTTTCTTCTGTTCTACATATCCCATAATTTATTGGCTTCTCGCACCTGTCAAATGCCACATTTCCTCCCTCTGGGAGTATGTCCTCGCTCATGTATCCTTCTTTCCCCTGTAACTAGAGAAAGAGATAAAGTTACAGGTGTCAGTTAAGCCACAACTGCTTCTTTGATCTTTCCTAGACTTTTTTTTTTTTTTATTAGTATGTTTCTTCCTAGGTGTTTTTCCTGTGTAACTTTACTTTCAAACAGCAGCATTTGTTTTGCTTTCAGTGTCCCTGGACCCCCAGTTCTGCTTGTGTGCCCGTGAAAAATGGAAGTGATTCCCCTGATCTCAGCAGATCACGCTGGGTTAAACCTCATCCATACAAAGCGTTCTGGTCTCCCTGTCACCTTGTTCAGAAATGAGATCCCTGCGTGTGAATAACCCTTCAGCGTGTGCTTCAAATCCATCCCTTATTTGAGAAAGCACTCAAATACTTTCCTGAATCAGGAATATAGAAAATATTCATCTTTTTAACAGGACAACTTCATGATAAAAAAAATCAGGTATGTTAAAGGAAAAACGGATCCTTACTTATTTTCAGTGGAAATGATATATCCTTTGCCAGGCCCAGGTCTCTATCTAACTGGTGTTCTGTTGCTGAAAGAGCAGATGAAAGCATGAAGCAGACGTGACTGGGGAGGCCATTTCCCACCACTGTTCAAGAGGTTGGACGTGGTCACTGCCAGCTTTCTCTGCATCACTGAAGTGCAAACAGTTGGGCTCATCTCTGTGCCCTCCAGCCCACACATTCAGATACCTTATTAGTATTAAATCCTAAAAAAGCACACCTTTAATGCTATTACCCAAGGTGGGAGTTTTGCACAGCTGGAGCTGGGCGTCTAACCCGACCACTTTCATTTTTGATTCTGATCGTTCTTTCTCCCTCTGGTTCTCCTGTCCTTGCAAGGAGGGAGGTGCCGCTGTCTGTGTGAAATGGCAGGAGACTGTCTGTCTTTCTAAAATAGAATCATAGCATCACAGAATGGTTTAGGTTGGATGGGACCTTAAAGATTATTTAGTTCCAACCCCCCTGCCATGGCCAGGGACACCTCCCACGAGGCCAAAAAATAAATCATTTCTTGTCAGGTTTTCAAAAACCCTAAAAACATTTCCGCATATACTTTT
>NW_015090922.1:31328602-31328953 GCF_001431845.1 Calidris pugnax | reverse complement strand
TTTTTTTTTTTTTTTTTTTTTTTACGTTCTTTCTTTTCCATGTCCATGCCCTCACTCCTGGGCAGAGCCCAGACCGGTTTATTCGGGCCTCCTTTTGCTGCAGCTTTGCCCGGTACTCCCCGCCCTGCTGAAAATGCCCCCGGAAGGTGCCGCACACCCGGGACAAGCCCCTGAGGACCCCCAGCACCCCGTGTGTCCCCCCAGCACCCCGTGTGTCCCCCCAACACCCCGTGTGTCCCCCCCAGCACCCCTTGTCTCCCCCCATCCCAGCCCCGTGTGTCCCCGGTCAAGGCCGAGGCCGACGCCGCAGCGACACCTGCTGGTGGCGGCCAACAGCGGGGGGGGGGGGGG